>NC_092045.1:59019741-59075090 GCF_003086295.3 Arachis hypogaea
GCTGCCTGAACCATTTGACCCTTGTCTTGAACGATGCCAAGAAACTAATTTAGTTCTAAACTGGGAAAAATGCCATTTCATGGTACCCGAAGGGATTGTCCTTGGCCATAAAGTTTCAAGAAAAGGGATAGAGGTTTGATAAGGCAAAGGTTGAATAATAGAAAACTCCCTGCACCAATAATGTGAAATCTGTTAGAAGTTTCTTGGACATGCGGATTTTATAGAAGGTTTATCAAGGACTTTTCAAAATAGCCAAACCTTTAAGCAATTGTTAATGCTTGATAAACCCTTTGTGTTTGATGAAGACTGCCGGCATGCTTTGAAACCTTAAAACATAAACTCACAACAGCACCAATCACACACTCCAGATTGGGAATTACCCTTTAACTCATGTGTGATGCAAGTGACCTTGCAATTGGTGCTGTACTTGGGCAAAAGAAAGGAAATCTGCATCATGTTATACTATTGCAAGTAAAGTATTAAATGATGCCCCAAAGAAATTAACCACAACAGAGAAGGAGCTGCTAGCTGTAGTTATGCATTTGATAGTTTGATCATACTTGATGGATCCAAAGTTGTGGTTTATACTGATCATGCTGCACTTAAGTATTTGATGTCAAAACAGGATGCTAAACCAAGACTCATCAGGTGGATATTGCTCCTACAAGAGTTTGACATGGAGATAAGAGATAGGAAGGGCACTGAAAACAAGGTTGCTGATATTTGTCAAGATTACCAATGAAACAACTCAAAAGGCTTCTCAGCCGTGAATGAAAGCTTCCCAGATGAGCATCTCATGAAAGTGAAAATAAGGTGACAGCCTGCAGATAGTCCAGTCACTTAGATGGCATGTGGCCTAAAAAGAAGGAAAATAAAATGTTCATTGCCATTTCAAGGATGCCAGAGAATATGTTATCAATGTAATGAATGTCAGAGAACAGGAGGACTAACAAGAAGGAATGAGATGCCTCAGAACTTCATCTTGGAATTAGAATTGTTCGACCTATGGGGAATTGACTTCATGGGACCCTTTCCCCCCTCCTATTCTTTCAAATACATCTTGGTAGCAGTGGAATACGTCTCTAAGTGGGTAGAAGCCATAGCACAACTACTGTGAGCACAAATTGTCCTCCAATTCTAAAGAACACATTTTACAAGATTGGATACAAAGGGCTTGTTAGTGATGGTGGGGGTCACTTTGCAACAACAGATGGAAAACTCCTCACAATATGGAGTAGTCCATAGGTAGCCACCATACCACCCAGACTAACGGCCAAGTGAATTGGCAATAGGGATTGAAGAAGATCCTAGAGAAAACAGTGGGATCACAGGAAGATTGGGCTAGAAGCTAGAGGATGCATTGTGGGCATATAGGAAGCTTTAAACTCCTATTGGCAAGTCACCCTTTCAGCTTTTATATGGAAAATCCTGCCACCTCCCTGTAGAGCTTGAACATAGAGCTTTTTGGGCCACTAAACTCCTCAACCTTGATTCCCAAGCTGCAGGAGAGAAAAGGCTGTTACAACTAAATGAGTTAGACGAATTTAGGCTAGACGCTTATGAAAATGCCAAGATATACAAGGAGAGAGCTAAGAGGTGCATGACAAGAAGATCACAAAGAAGGAACTCAAGCCAGGACAGCAAGTGCTTCTGTACAATTCAAGGCTTAAACTTTTCCCTGGCAACTAAGGTCTAAGTGGACTGGGCCATACTTGGTGACAAAGGTTTTCCCTATGGGAGTATTGAACTGCTTGATGAGGCAACAAAGAATCAATTCACAGTAAATGGCACAGAGTAAAGTTGTACTTGGGAGGACAATGGATAAGGAAAAAAAGGTCCAGACCTACAGTCCTCTTGAAAAGAATGGAAGATGTCAAGCTAATGACAATAAAAGAGCGCTTGTTGGGAGGCAACCCAACCGAGGTAGTTTTCTTTTCATAACTTTTTCAATAGAAATGTTGAATAATTGATATGTATTGCAAGGAACTAAGTTTGGTGTTGCACACCAAAAACAATTTAAGGGAGAATGTAGGTTTCTAAGTTTGGTGTTCCACCAAACTTCATTCAGAAACACATTCTAACTTCCTACACATTACTAGTTTCAAGCAATCAGACAAATTATTCAACCATATAATTGCTTTTTAGTCCTAACTCTATAACCCGAGCAAGAACATAAAAGTCTGCCCAGAGTCAAAATGTTGAATCAGAGGAAGTAGCAAGGAATTTGGCATCATGACTCAAAAAGGGGCACAACAGAAGGACGAACAAAAGAACTGCAACCCAATAGGTTGTATATACACTTAACCTTTGCTGTTGAGAAATGTTTGGAGTATGTTCTGTTAAGTGTCCCTTGAGTTCAAACAGAGTCAATTTTCTTTTAAATAAGTAAACTAGTTTAAGTTTGTGCTTGTGTGTTTACTTCCACTTAACAAGAAGCATGTTTTGTCCCCTGCATCTTTAATTCAATAAAGGAATGTTTGAATGTGAAGTGAGATGGTTCATTGTTAGAAAGAAGTAGAATAAATGTAAGTGGAGGTATGTGTGCGATTGGACAATAGTTCACTATTAGTGAATAAATGGACTAGAATGTCTCATTCTAAGTATAGAGTGGCTTACTGTCTATGAACTCAATAAGAAATCCTTGTTCAAAAGAAAACAAAAGAAAGAAAGAAAAGAGATAGCCAAAAGATGGCAGAACCAAAGAAAACAAAAAGAAGCAAGCTGGACACCAATAGCTTGAACCTTAAAAATATATGCCTGTGGTGTCTGTGTATTAGGATCTGCTTGGACTACTAAGCCCTTTGGAGTGCTTCAACACTCGGTGACTTGGATTAACTAATCCGGGATCATCAGCTGAAATCCACTATCAAGAGCAACCTAACTACAAAGCATTTAGTAACCCAAAGAGGTGCTGGGCATCAATGTTTAAAGGAAAGGTGAGCCAAGTGTCCATGGTGAATAATGTGTCAAGTATACAGAAAAGAAAATAAACTTGCTACACATGACACTCAAATAAAGCTTTGAACAAAGTAATAGCCAAGGATAAAGGAATAATGAGAAGTCATAGCAATATGTTACTTGAAGCTTGAAGGAGACTTTCTAGGCCTAAGAGTCAATAAGAAGTGAGTATTGCATATCCACACAAAACCCCATGAACCACTAATAATACTCTTCTAGCATGAACATCCTCTTCCATTTCATTCTTTCTTCTTAATAATTCATTTCTTGCTTGAGGACAAGCAAGCTTTAAGTTTGGTGTTGTGATGACAAGTCATCTTAGCCTAGTTTTACTAGTCTCTCTCTTTTGTTTTTAATTGAATTATGCACTTTCTTAAGGCTTAAGCAAGCTAATTTAGGTAGATTTTCATGCTTCCTTTGATTGAATTAACCATAGATAAATTAATGCAATTTCATGAGGTTTGATGCCATAATTGATGCATATTAGGATAGAATGAATATCTCATGATTTTGAGCATAGCTTTGATGTGTTTGGTTGATTTATGATAGGTGAAGAAAGCTTGGAAAAGGGTTGAAGTAAGAAGGAATGGCTAGAAGCTAAGAGAGGACAATGAAACAAGTGAAATTGAACCAGGAAGTATAAAGTTGGACTTGAAGTTAGCCCTCAAACGTTGGCACAAAATTTTGGATGAAAAGTTAGCTTCAACGTTAGCCCCCTAACTTGGAGGCTAACGTTGGAAATTGAAAATCCCTCCCAGGGCTAGCCAACGTTTGCGCCAACGTTAGCCCCCTAACTTGGAGGCTAACGTTGGCATGAAAATGTCCTCCCAGGGTGCTTCACGTTTGCGCCAACGTTAGCCCCTAACTTGGAGGCTAACGTTGGCATGAGAACTATACTCCAGGGTGGCCAACGTTTGCGCCAACGTTAGCCCCCTAACTTGGAGGCTAACGTTGGCGCCACAAGCACACAAGGCAAGGCCAACGTTAGGGTCAAAGTTAGACCCCTAACGTTGGCACCAACGTGAGTAGCAGCAAAATGATGCTAGCTGATATGAAAAGTTTGCGTCAACGTTAGACCCCTAACTTTGACTCAAACTTTGACTCCAACTTTGCAAAACTCAAATCCGGTTCAATTGGTTCACTTGGGTTCCTCTCCAAACTCCAAGAGCAATCAACCAAGGCCTCTTTCAACCCAATTCCACCAAGAGCAAAGGCCCAACTCAAGGCTTGAAGATCATTTGAAGAAAGTGTATAAATAGGCTATAATTCAAGTTATTCGGGGAGCTTCCCTTTTTAGTTTTTAGAGAGTTTTCTTCTTGGTTTTGGGAGCTTGAGTGATCTTTATTTTCTTAGTTTAATTGCTTTCAATTTCAATTACACTTGTCTTGGATCTTGGGTTGGAGAATTGAAGAAATTCTGTTTCAATCTCAATCTTGGATCTCTCTGTTTATGTTCACTGCAATTGAATTTCCATTTCGGTTACTTGCTTCTCATCTACTTTTCTTTGCAATTTACAATTCCCTTGCTATTGTTCTTGTTGGATCTAGGAAGGCATTGAGATCTAGACTTGGTTTTCTAGTCTCTGGGTCCTGAGATCTCATTTTACCATTTCAATTCTCTGATTCTTGCTTTAATTGTTCATTTTATTTTTCTGTTTGAATCCGATTCAATCCCAATTCCCATTTACTCTTCTGTTTGATGCAATTTAATTTCTCTTTGTTAAATTTCTGCAAATCCAAGTCCCAATCCCCTTTACATTTCAAGCCATTTAAATTTCTTGTCATTTAAGATTCTTGCAATTTACATTTCTTGCTCTTTAAGTTTCTGCCATTTAATTTCTTGTTCTTTAAGATTCAGCAGTTTATTTCTTATTCTCTTTACTTTCAATGCAATTTAAATTCTGCAAATCACCAATCAATCAACCAAATCTTGATTCGCTTGACTAAATCAACCACTAAACTAAAATTGCTCAATCCTTCAATCCCTGTGGGATCGACCTCACTCCCGTGAGTTTTTATTACTTGATGCGACCCGGTGCACTTGCCGGTTAGATTGGTGTTGTTTTGGGAGAGATTCTTGTTTCCACCAAAATTTACTCATCAATAGGTGTAGCATTATCGGTGAATAAAAAAATAAAAATATTTTAAAAATAAAAAATTTTAAAAAACTAAATTTTTATTTTTGAATTTTTAAATTATATTATAAATGTTTTTTATTTAAATAATAAAAAATAAAGTCCAACAATATCTAGTAAACAACAGAACTGTAAATTTATTATTTTTTTTAAATTTTTAAACTAAATGATTATATTTTTCTAATTGTAATAAAATAAAAATTCCAAAAAATTGAAAAAATAAAAATATTAAAATATTAAATTTTTTAAATAAATTTATTCTTAATTTGTGAACAAGTGCAGTAAAAAAAGTCAACTGTCTAGGTGTAGCATTATCTGATGAATAAAAAATTAAAAATTTTAAAAATTAAATTTTTTATTTTTAAATTTTTAAATTATATTATTAAATGTATTTTATTTAAATAATAAAAAAATAAAGTCCAGCAATATCTAATAAACAACAAATCTGTAAATTTATTATTTTTTAATTTTAAAAAAAAATATTTTTTTATAATTGTAAAAAAATAAAATTCCAAAAATATCCAAAAAATTAAAAAATTAAAATTTTAAATTTTTTAAATTAATTTCTTCTTATTTTGTAAACAAGTGCAGTAAAAAAAAGTCAACTGTCTAGGTGTAGACTTACCCGGTGAATAAAAAAATAAAAAATTTGAAAAACAAAATTTTTTATTTTTGAATTTTTAAATTATATTATTAAATGTTTTTTATTTAAATAATAAAAAAATAAAGTCCAACAATATCTAGTAAACAACAGATTGTAAATTTATTTTTTTAATATTTAAACTAAAAAACAATTTTTTTCTAATTGTAAAAAATAAAAAATTCCAAAAATATTCAAAAAATAAAAAATTAAAATTTTAAATTTTTGAAATTAATTTATTCTTAATTCGTGAACAAGTGTAGCAAAAAACGTCAACTGTCTAGGTGTAGCGTTATCCGGTGAATAAAAAAATAAAAATATTTTTAAAAAAATTAAAAATTTAAAAAACAAAAGTTTTTATTTTTGAATTTTTAAATTATATTATTAAATATTTTTTATTTAAATAATAAAAAAATAAAGTCCAGCAATATATAGTAAACAACAGATTGTAAATTTATTTTTTTAATATTTAAACTAAAAAAATATTTTTTCTAATTGTAAAAAAATTAAAAAGTCAAAAATATCCATAAAATAAAAAATTAAAATTTTAAATTTTTTAAATTAATTTACTCTTAATTTGTGAACAAGTGCAGTAAAAAAATCAACTGTATAGGTGTAGCATTATCCGGTGAATAAAAAAATCAAAATATTTTTAAAAAATAAAAATTTTAAAAAACTAAATTTTTATTTTTGAATTTTTAAATTATATTATAAAATGTTTTTATTTAAATAATAAAAAAATAAAGTCCAACAATATCTAGAAACAACAGAACTGTAAATTTATTATTTTTTTAAATTTTAAACTAAATGATTATATTTTTCTAATTGTAATAAAATAAAAAATTCCAAAAAATTGAAAAAATAAAAATACTACAATATTAAATTTTTTAAATAATTTATTCTTAATTTGTGAACAAGTGCAGTAAAAAAAGTCAACTGTCTAGGTGTAGCATTATCTGATGAATAAAAAATTAAAAAATTTTAAAAATTAAATTTTTTATTTTTAAATTTTTAAATTATATTATTAAATGTTTTTTATTTAAATAATAAAAAATAAAGTCCAGCAATATCTAGTAAACAACAAATCTGTAAATTTATTATTTTTTAGTTTTTAAAAAAATATTTTTTTATAATTGTAAAAAATAAAAAATTCCAAAAATATCCAAAAAATTAAAAATTAAAATTTAAATTTTTTAAATTAATTTCTTCTTATTTGTAACAAGTGCAGTAAAAAAAGTCAACTGTCTAGGTGCAGACTTACCCGGTGAATAAAAAACTAAAAAATTTGAAAAAACAAAATTTTTTATTTTTGAATTTTTAAATTATATTATTAAATTTTTTTATTTAAATAATAAAAAAATAAAGTCCAACAATATCTAGTAAAAACAGATATGTAAATTTATATTTTTTTAATATTTAAACGAAAAAAATATTTTTTTCTAATTGTAAAAAAATAAAAAATTCCAAAAATATCTAAAAAATAAAAAAATTTAAATTAATTTATTCTTAATTTGTGAACAAGTGCAGCAAAAAAAGTCAATTGTCTAGGTGTAGAATTATCCGGTGAATAAAAAAATAAAAAATATTTCTAAAAAAATAAAATATTTGAAAAAACTAATTTTTTATTTTAGGAAAATTTTAAATTATATTTTAAATATTTTTTATTTAAATAATAAAAAAATAAAGTCCACAATATCTAGTAAACAACAGATCTGTAAATTTATTATTTTAAGTATTTAAACTAAAAAAATATTTTTTCTAATTGTAAAAAAATAAAAAATTCCAAAAATATTCAAAAAATAAAAAAATTAAAATTTTAAATTTTTTAAATTAATTTATTCTTAATTTGTGAACAAGTGCACAAAAAAAAGTCAACTGTCTAAGTGTAGCATTATCCGGTGAATAAAAAAATAAAAAATATTTTTAAAAAATAAAAATTTTAAAAAATAAATTTTTTATTTTTTAATTTTTAAATTATATTATTAAATGTTTTTTATTTAAATAATAAAAAAATAAAGTCCAACAATATCTAGTAAACAACAGATTGTAAATTTATTATTTTTTAATTTTAAACTAAAATGATTATTTTTCTAATTGTAATAAAATAAAAAATTCCAAAAAATTGAAAAAATAAAAAACTAAAATTTAAATTTTTTAAATAATTTATTCTTAATTTGTGAACAAGTGCAGAAAAAAAAGTCAACTGTCTAGGTGTAGCATTATCTGATGAATAAAAAAATTAAAAATTTTAAAAAATAAATTTTTTATTTTTAATTTTTAAATTATATTATTAAATGTTTTTTATTTAAATAATAAAAAATAAAGTCCAGCAATATCTAGTAAACAACAATCTGTAAATTTATTTTTTTAGTTTTAAAAAAAAATATTTTTTATAATTGTAAAAAAATAAAAAATTCCAAAAATATCCAAAAATAAAAAATTAAAATTTTAAATTTTTTAAATTAATTTCTTCTTATTTGTAACAAGTGCAGTAAAAAAAAGTCAACTGTCTAGGTGTAGACTTACCGGTGAATAAAAAAATAAAAAATTTTAAAAAAAAAAATTTTTTATTTTTGAATTTTTAAATTATATTATTAAATTTTTTTATTTAAATAATAAAAAAATAAAGTCCAACAATATCTAGTAAATAACAGATATGTAAATTTATAATTTTTTTAATATTTAAACGAAAAAATATTTTTTTCTAATTGTAAAAAAATAAAAAATTCCAAAAATATCTAAAAAATAAAAAAATTTAAATTAATTTATTCTTAATTTGTGAACAAGTGCAGCAAAAAAAGTCTATTGTCTAGGTGTAGAATTATCCGGTGAATAAAAAAATAAAAAATATTTCTAAAAAAATAAAAATTTGAAAAAACTAAATTTTTTATTTTAGAAATTTTAAATTATATTTTAAATTTTTTTATTTAAATAATAAAAAAATAAAGTCCAACAATATCTAGTAAACAACAGATCTGTAAATTTATTATTTTAAGTATTTAAACTAAAAAAATATTTTTTTCTAATTGTAAAAAAATAAAAAATTCCAAAAATATTCAAAAAATAAAAAATTAAAATTTTAAATTTTTTAAATTAATTTATTCTTAATTTGTGAACAAGTGCAGCAAAAAAAAGTCAACTGTCTAAGTGTAGCATTATCCGGTGAATAAAAAAATAAAAAATATTTTTAAAAAATAAAAATTTAAAAAATAAATTTTTATTTTTAATTTTTAAATTATATTATTAAATGTTTTTTATTTAAATAATAAAAAAATAAAGTCCAACAATATCTAGTAAACAACAGATTTGTAAATTTATTTTTTTAATATTTAAACTAAAAAAAATTTTTTTCTAATTGTAAAAAATAAAAAATTCCAAAAATATTCAAAAAATAAAAAATTAAAATTTTAAATTTTTTAAATTAATTTATTCTTAATTCGTGAACAAGTGCAGCAAAAAAAGTCAACTGTCTAGGTGTAGCGTTATCCGGTGAATAAAAAAATAAAAAATATTTTTAAAAAAATTAAAAATTTAAAAAATAAAGTTTTTATTTTTGAATTTTTAAATTATATTATTAAATGTTTTTTATTTAAATAATAAAAAAATAAAGTCCAGCAATATATAGTAAACAACAGATCTGTAAATTTATTTTTTTAATATTTAAACTAAAAATATTTTTTTCTAATTGTAAAAAAATAAAAATTCCAAAAATATTCATAAAATAAAAAATTAAAATTTTAAATTTTTTAAATTAATTTACTCTTAATTTGTGAACAAGTGTACTAAAAACAGTCAACTGTATAGGTGTAGCCTTATCCGGTGAATAAAAAATAAAAAATATTTTTAAAAAATAAAAATTTTAAAAAACTAAATTTTTTATTTTTGAATTTTTAAATTATATTATAAATGTTTTTTATTTAAATAATAAAAAAATAAAGTCCAGTAATATCGAGTAAACAACAGAACTGTAAATTTATTATTTTTTATTTTAAAAACATGATTATATTTTTCTAATTGTAATAAAATAAAAAATTCCAAAAAATTGAAAAAGTAAAAATATTAAAATATTAAATTTTTTAAATTAATTTATTTTAATTTGTGAACAAGTGTAGCAAAAAAAGTCAACTGTCTAGGTGTAGCATTATCTGATGAATAAAAAATAAAACATATTTTTAAAAAAATTAAAAATTTTAAAAATTAAATTTTTATTTTTAAATTTTTAAATTATATTATTAAATATTTTTTATTTAAATAATAAAAAATAAAGCCAGCAATATCTAGTAAACAACAATCTGTAAATTTATTTTTTTAATTTTAAATAAAAAAATATTTTTTTAATTGTAAAAAAATTACAAATTCCAAAAATATCAAAAAATTAAAAAATTAAAATTTTAAATTTTTTAAATTAATTTTTCTTATTTGTAAACAAGTACAGTAAAAAAAAGTCAACTGTCTAGGTGTAGAATTACCGGTGAATAAAAAAATAAAAAATTTGAAAAAAACAAAATTTTTTATTTTTGAATTTTTAAATTATATTATTAAATTTTTTATTTAAATAATAAAAAAATAAAGTCCAACAATATCTAGTAAACAACAGATATGTAAATTTATAATTTTTTAATATTTAAACAAAAAAATATTTTTTTCTAATTGTAAAAAATACAAAATTCCAAAAATATCTAATAAATAAAAAAATTTAAATTAATTTATTCTTAATTTGGGAACAAGTACAGCAAAAAAAGTCAATTGTCTAGGTGTAGAATTATCCGGTGAATAAAAAATAAAAAATATTTCTAAAAAAATAAAATATTTGAAAAAACTTAATTTTTTATTTTAGGAAATTTTAAATTATATTTTTAAATATTTTTTATTTAAATAATAAAAAAATAAAGTCCAGCAATATCTAGTAAACAACAGATCTGTAAATTTATTATTTTTAGTATTTAAACTATAAAAAATATTTTTTTCTAATTGTAAAAAAATAAAAAGTTCCAAAAATATTCAAAAAATAAAAAATTAAAATTTTAAATTTTTTAAATTAATTTATTCTTAATTTGTGAACAAGTGAAGCAAAAAAAGAGTCAACTGTCTAGGTGTAGCATTATCCGGTGAATAAAAAAATAAAAAATATTTTTAAAAAATAAAAATTATAAAAAACTAAATTTTTTATTTTTAATTTTTAAATTATATTATTAAATGTTTTTTAATTAAATAATAAAAAATAAAGTCCAACAATATCTAGTAAACAACATATCTATAAATTTATTTTTTTAATATTTAAACTAAAAAAATATTTTTTTCTAATTGTAAAAAAATAAAAAATTCCTAAAATATTCAAAAAATAAAAAATTAAAATTTTAAATTTTTTAAATTAATTTATTCTTAATTCGTGAACAAGTGCAGCAAAAAAAGTAAACTGTCTAGGTGTAGCGTTATCCGGTGAATAAAAAAATAAAAAATATTTTTAAAAAATTAAAAATTTAAAAAATCAAAAGTTTTTATTTTTGAATTTTTAAATTATATTATTAATTGTTTTTTATTTAAATAATAAAAAAATAAAGTCCAACAATATATAGTAAACAACAGATCTGTAAATTTATTTTTTTAAGATTTAAACTAAAAAAATATTTCTTTCTAATTGTAAAAAAATTAAAAATTCCAAAAATATTCATAAAATAAAAAATTAAAATTTTAAATTTTTTAAATTAATTTACTCTTAATTTGTGAACAAATGTAGTAAAAAAAGTCAACTGTATAGGTGTAGCATTATCCGGTGAATAAAAAAATAAAAAATATTTTTAAAAAATAAAAATTTTAAAAAACTAAATTTTTTATTTTTGAATTTTTAAATTATATTATAAATGTTTTTTATTTAAATAATAAAAAAATAAAGTCCGGCAATATCGAGTAAACAACAAAACTGTAAATTTATTATTTTTTTTAAATTTTAATATACATGATTATATTTTTCTAATTGTAATAAAATAAAAAATTCCAAAAAATTAAAAAATAAAAATATTAAAATATTAAATTTTTTAAATTAATTTATTCTTAATTTGTGAACAAGTGTAGCAAAAAAAGGTCAACTGTCTAGGTGTAGCATTATCTGATGAATAAAAAAATAAAAAATATTTTTAAAAAATTAAAAATTTTAAAAATTAAAATTTTTATTTTTAAATTTTTAAATTATATTATTAAATATTTTTTATTTAAATAATAAAAAATAAACCCAGCAATATCTAGTAAACAACAATCTGTAAATTTATTATTTTTTAATTTTAAATAAAAAAAATATCTTTTTATAATTGTAAAAAATTACAAATTCAAAAATATCCAAAAAATAAAAAATTAAAATTTTAATTTTTTAAATTAATTTCTTCTTATTTGTAAACAAGTGCGGTAAAAAAAGTCAACTGTCTAGGTGTAGAATTACCCGGTGAATAAAAAAATAAAAAATTTGAAAAAACAAAATTTTTTATTTTTGAATTTTTAAATTATATTATTAAATTTTTTTATTTAAATAATAAAAAAATAAAGTCCAACAATATCTAGTAAACAACAGATATGTAAATTTATAATTTTTTCAATATTTAAACAAAAAAATATTTTTTTCTAATTGTAAAAAATAAAAAATTCCAAAAATATCTAAAAAATAAAAAAATTTAAATTAATTTATTCTTAATTTGTGAACAAGTGCAGCAAAAAAAGTCAATTGTCTAGGTGTAGAATTATCCGGTGAATAAAAAGTAAAAAATATTTCTAAAAAAATAAAATATTTGAAAAAACTAAATTTTTTATTTTTGAAAATTTTAAATTATATTTTTAAATATTTTTTATTTAAATAATAAGAAAATAAAGTCCAGCAATATCTAGTAAACAACAGATCTGTAAATTTATTATTTTTAGTATTTAAACTAAAAAAATATTTTTTGTAATTGTAAAAAAATAAAAAATTCCAAAACTATTCAAAAAATAAAAAATTAAAATTTTAAATTTTTTAAATTAATTTGTTCTTAATTTGTGAACAACTGCAGCACAAAAAAGTCAACTGTCTAGGTGTAGCATTATCCGGTGAATAAAAAAATAAAAAATATTTTTAAAAAATAAAAATTTTGAAAAACTAAATTTTTATTTTTTACTTTTTAAATTATATTATTAAATGTTTTTTATTTAAATAATAAAAAAATAAAGTCCAACAATATCTAGTAAACAACAGATCTATAAATTTATTTTTTTAATATTTAAACTAAAAAAATATTTTTTCTAATTGTAAAAAATAAAAAATTCCAAAAATATTCAAAAAATAAAAAAATTAAAATTTGAAATTTTCTAAATTAATTTATTCTTAATTCGTGAACAAGTGCAGCAAAAAAAGTCAACTGTCTAGGTGTAGCGTTATCCGGTGAATAAAAAAATAAAAAATATTTTTAAAAAAATTAAAAACTTAAAAAAACAAAAGTTTTTATTTTTGAATTTTTAAATTATATTATTAAATATTTTTTATTTAAATAATAAAAAAATAAAGTCCAATAATATCTAGTAAACAACAGATCTGTAAATTTATTTTTTTAATATTTAAACTAAAAAAATATTTTTTCTAATTGTAAAAAAAATAAAAATTCCAAAAATATCCGAGAAATAAAAAATTAAAATTTTAAATTTTTTAAATTAATTTATTCTTAATTTGCGAACAGGTGCGGCAAAAAAAAGTCAACTGTCTAGGTGTAGCATTATCCGGTGAATAAAAAAATAAAAAATATTTCTAAAAAATAAAAATTTAAAAAACTAAATTTTTTATTTTTTAATTTTTAAATTATATTTTTAAATGTTTTTTATTTAAATAATAAAAAAATAAAGTCCAACAATATCTAGTAAATAACAGATCTATAAATTTATTTTTTTAATATTTAAACTAAAAAAATATTTTTTTCTAATTGTAAAAAAATAAAAAATTCCAAAAATATTCAAAAAATAAAAAAATTAAAATTTGAAATTTTCTAAATTAATTTATTCTTAATTCGTGAACAAGTGCAGCAAAAAAAGTCAACTGTCTAGGTGTAGCGTTATCCGGTGAATAAAAAAATAAAAAATATTTTTAAAAAAATTAAAAACTTAAAAAACAAAAGTTTTTATTTTTGAATTTTTAAATTATATTATTAAATATTTTTTATTTAAATAATAAAAAAATAAAGTCCAATAATATCTAGTAAACAACAGATCTGTAAATTTATTTTTTTTAATATTTAAACTAAAAAAATATTTTTTCTAATTGTAAAAAAATTAAAAATTCCAAAAATATCCGAGAAATAAAAAATTAAAATTTTAAATTTTTTAAATTAATTTATTCTTAATTTGCGAACAGGTGCGGCAAAAAAAAGTCAACTGTCTAGGTGTAGCATTATCCGGTGAATAAAAAAATAAAAAATATTTCTAAAAAATAAAAATAAAAAAAACTAAATTTTTTATTTTTAATTTTTAAATTATATTTTAAATGTTTTTTATTTAAATAATAAAAAAAAAAGTCCAACAATATCTAGTAAATAACAGATCTATAAATTTATTTTTTTAATATTTAAACTAAAAAAATATTTTTTTCTAATTGTAAAAAAATAAAAAATTCAAAAAATATTAAAAAATAAAAAAATTAAAATTTTAAATCTTTTTAAATTAATTTATTCTTAATTCGTGAATAAGTGCAGCAAAAAAAAGTCAACTGTCTAGGTGTAGCGTTATCCGGTGAATAAAAAAATAAAAAATATTTTAAAAAAATTAAAAACTTAAAAAAACAAAAGTTTTTATTTTTGAATTTTTAAATTATATTATTAAATATTTTTTATTTAAATAATAAAAAAATAAAGTCCAATAATATCTAGTAAACAACAGATCTGTAAATTTATTTTTTTAATATTTAAACTAAAAAAATATTTTTTCTAATTGTAAAAAAATAAAAATTCCAAAAATATCCGAAAATAAAAAATTAAAATTTTAAATTTTTTAAATTAATTTATTCTTAATTTGCGAACAGGTGCGGCAAAAAAAGTCAACTGTCTAGGTGTAGCATTATCCGGTGAATAAAAAAATAAAAAATATTTCTAAAAAATAAAAATTTAAAAAACTAAATTTTTTATTTTTAATTTTTAAATTATATTTTTAAATGTTTTTTATTTAAATAATAAAAAAATAAAGTCCAACAATATCTAGTAAATAACAGATCTATAAATTTATTTTTTTAATATTTAAACTAAAAAAATATTTTTTTCTAATTGTAAAAAAATAAAAAATTCCAAAAATATTCAAAAAATAAAAAAATTAAAATTTGAAATTTTCTAAATTAATTTATTCTTAATTCGTGAACAAGTGCAGCAAATAAAAGTCAACTGTCTAGGTGTAGCGTTATCCGGTGAATAAAAAAATAAAAAATATTTTTAAAAAAATTAAAAACTTAAAAAAACAAAAGTTTTTATTTTTTGAATTTTTAAATTATATTATTAAATATTTTTTATTTAAATAATAAAAAAATAAAGTCCAATAATATCTAGTAAACAACAGATCTGTAAATTTATTTTTTTAATATTTAAACTAAAAAAATATTTTTTCTAATTGTAAAAAAATTAAAAATTCCAAAAATATCCGAGAAATAAAAAATTAAAATTTTAAATTTTTTAAATTAATTTATTCTTAATTTGCGAACAGGTGCGGCAAAAAAACGTCAACTGTCTAGGTGTAGCATTATCCGGTGAATAAAAAAATAAAAAATATTTCTAAAAAATAAAAATAAAAAAAAACTAAATTTTTTATTTTTTAATTTTTAAATTATATTTTTAAATGTTTTTTATTTAAATAATAAAAAAAAAAGTCCAACAATATCTAGTAAATAACAGATCTATAAATTTATTTTTTTAATATTTAAACTAAAAAAATATTTTTTTCTAATTGTAAAAAATAAAAAATTCAAAAATATTAAAAAATAAAAAAATTAAAATTTTAAATCTTTTTAAATTAATTTATTCTTAATTCGTGAATAAGTGCACCAAAAAAAGTCAACTGTCTAGGTGTAGCATTATCCGGTGAATAAAAAAATAAAAAATATTTTTAAAAAATAAAAATTTTAAAAAAATAAATTTTTATTTTTTAATTTTTAAATTATATTATTAGATGTTTTTTATTTAAATAATAAAAAAATAAAGTCCAACAATATCTAGTAAACAACAGATCTATAAATTTATTTTTTAATATTTAAACTAAAAATTTTTTTTTCTAATTGTAAAAATAAATTCCAAAAATATTCAAAAAATAAAAAAATTAAAATTTTAAATTTTTTAAATTAATTTATTCTTAATTTGTGAACAAGTGCAGCAAAAAAAGTCAACTATCTAGGTGTAGAATTATCCGGTGAATAAAAAAATAAAAAATATTTCTAAAAAAATAAAAATTTGAAAAAACTAAATTTTTTATTTTTGAAAATTTTAAATTATATTTTTAAATATTTTTTATTTAAATAATAAAAAAATAAAGTCCAACAATATCTAGTAAACAACAGATCTATAAATTTATTTTTTTTAATATTTAAACTAAAAAAATATTTTTTTCTAATTGTAAAAAAATAAAAAATTCCAAAAATATTCAAAAAATAAAAAAATTAAAATTTGAAATTTTTTAAATTAATTTATTCTTAATTCGTGAACAAGTGCAGCAAATAAAAGTCAACTGTCTAGGTGTAGCGTTATCCGGTGAATAAAAAAATAAAAAATATTTTTAAAAAAATTAAAAACTTAAAAAAACAAAAGTTTTTATTTTTTGAATTTTTAAATTATATTATTAAATATTTTTTATTTAAATAATAAAAAAATAAAGTCCAATAATATCTAGTAAACAACAGATCTGTAAATTTATTTTTTTAATATTTAAACTAAAAAAAATATTTTTTCTAATTGTAAAAAAATTAAAAATTCCAAAAATATCCGAGAAATAAAAAATTAAAATTTTAAATTTTTTAAATTAATTTATTCTTAATTTGCGAACAGGTGCGGCAAAAAAAAGTCAACTGTCTAGGTGTAGCATTATCCGGTGAATAAAAAAATAAAAAATATTTCTAAAAAATAAAAATTTAAAAAAACTAAATTTTTTATTTTTTAATTTTTAAATTATATTTTTAAATGTTTTTTATTTAAATAATAAAAAAATAAAGTCCAACAATATCTAGTAAATAACAGATCTATAAATTTATTTTTTTTAATATTTAAACTAAAAAAATATTTTTTTCTAATTGTAAAAAAATAAAAAATTCAAAAAATATTAAAAAATAAAAAAATTAAAATTTTAAATCTTTTTAAATTAATTTATTCTTAATTCGTGAATAAGTGCACCAAAAAAAAGTCAACTGTCTAGGTGTAGCATTATCCGGTGAATAAAAAAAAAAATATTTTTAAAAAATAAAAATTTTAAAAAAATAAATTTTTATTTTTTAATTTTTAAATTATATTATTAGATGTTTTTTATTTAAATAATAAAAAAATAAAGTCCAACAATATCTAGTAAACAACAGATCTATAAATTTATTTTTTAATATTTAAACTAAAATTTTTTTTCTAATTGTAAAAAAAATTCCAAAAATATTCAAAAAATAAAAAAATTAAAATTTTAAATTTTTTAAATTAATTTATTCTTAATTTGTGAACAAGTGCAGCAAAAAAAGTCAACTATCTAGGTGTAGAATTATCCGGTGAATAAAAAATAAAAAATATTTCTAAAAAAATAAAAAATTTGAAAAAACTAAATTTTTTATTTTTGAAATTTTAAATTATATTTTTAAATATTTTTTATTTAAATAATAAAAAAATAAAGTCCAACAATATCTAGTAAACAACAGATCTATAAATTTATTTTTTTAATATTTAAACTAAAAAAATATTTTTTTCTAATTGTAAAAAAATAAAAAATTCCAAAAATATTCAAAAAATAAAAAAATTAAAATTTGAAATTTTTTAAATTAATTTATTCTTAATTCGTGAACAAGTGCAGCAAATAAAAGTCAACTGTCTAGGTGTAGCGTTATCCGGTGAATAAAAAAATAAAAAATATTTTTAAAAAAATTAAAAACTTAAAAAAACAAAAGTTTTTATTTTTGAATTTTTAAATTATATTATTAAATATTTTTTATTTAAATAATAAAAAAATAAAGTCCAATAATATCTAGTAAACAACAGATCTGTAAATTTATTTTTTTTAATATTTAAACTAAAAAAAATATTTTTTCTAATTGTAAAAAAATTAAAAATTCCAAAAATATCCGAGAAATAAAAAATTAAAATTTTAAATTTTTTAAATTAATTTATTCTTAATTTGCGAACAGGTGCGGCAAAAAAAAGTCAACTGTCTAGGTGTAGCATTATCCGGTGAATAAAAAAATAAAAAATATTTCTAAAAAATAAAAATTTAAAAAAACTAAATTTTTTATTTTTTAATTTTTAAATTATATTTTTAAATGTTTTTTATTTAAATAATAAAAAAATAAAGTCCAACAATATCTAGTAAATAACAGATCTATAAATTTATTTTTTTAATATTTAAACTAAAAAAATATTTTTTTCTAATTGTAAAAAAATAAAAAATTCAAAAAATATTAAAAAATAAAAAAATTAAAATTTTAAATCTTTTTAAATTAATTTATTCTTAATTCGTGAATAAGTGCACCAAAAAAAAGTCAACTGTCTAGGTGTAGCATTATCCGGTGAATAAAAAAATAAAAAATATTTTTAAAAAATAAAAATTTTAAAAAAATAAATTTTTATTTTTTAATTTTTAAATTATATTATTAAATGTTTTTTATTTAAATAATAAAAAAATAAAGTCCAACAATATCTAGTAAACAACAGATCTATAAATTTATTTTTTAATATTTAAACTAAAATTTTTTTTCTAATTGTAAAAAAAATTCCAAAAATATTCAAAAAATAAAAAAATTAAAATTTTAAATTTTTTAAATTAATTTATTCTTAATTTGTGAACAAGTGCAGCAAAAAAAGTCAACTATCTAGGTGTAGAATTATCCGGTGAATAAAAAAATAAAAAATATTTCTAAAAAAATAAAAATTTGAAAAAACTAAATTTTTTATTTTTGAAATTTTAAATTATATTTTTAAATATTTTTTATTTAAATAATAAAAAAATAAAGTCCAGCAATATCTAGTAAACAACAGATTTGTAAATTTATTATTTTTAGTATTTAAACTAAAAAAAATATTTTTTGTAATTGTAAAAAAATAAAAAATTCCAAAACTATTCAAAAAATTAAAAAATTAAAATTTTAAATTTTTTAAATTAATTTGTTCTTAATTTGTGAACAAGTGCAGCACAAAAAAAGTCAACTGTCTAGGTGTAGCATTATCCGGTGAATAAAAAAATAAAAAATATTTTTAAAAAATAAAAATTTTGAAAAACTAAATTTTTTATTTTTTACTTTTTAAATTATATTATTAAATGTTTTGGTTTGAGTTTCTCTGCCATGGTTGTTGGTTTTGGTTGTGAGCATCTCCCCATCTGAGGTTGGGGTGATTCTTCCATGAGGGGTTGTAAGTGTCACCATAGACCTCATTTGGATTAGAATGCATGTACTGAACCTGTTCTTGTTGTGGCTCTTCTTGAGCTTCTTCATTTTGTCCCCATGTGGCTGATGGTTGACTAGTGTTGACTGCTGCAACTTGGAGGCTGTCAATCCTTTTGGTCATTTGCTCAAATTGTTGTTGAATTTGTTGCTGCATTAGTTTGTTTTGAGCCAGGATTGAGTCCACTCCTTCTAGCTCCATTACTCCTCTTCTCTGTGATGGTTGGCGACTTCTTTGATGAGCAAAGAAGTATTGATTGTTGGCCACCATATCAATAAGTTCTTGGGCCTCCTCTGCAGTTTTCATGAGTTGCAAGGAACCTCCAGCTGAGTGATCCAATGATTCCTGAGACTTCAGTGTCAAGCCTTCATAGAAGTTTTGCAGCTTCTCCCATTCATTAAACATGTTGGAAGGGCACTTTCTGACTAGAGCTTTGTACCTCTCCCATGCCTCATAGATGGGTTCATTCTCCATTTGTGTGAATGTTTGTACCTCGGCCTTCAACCTTATGACTCTCTGTGGTGGATAAAACTTGGCAAGGAACTTGGTTACCAAGTCATCCCAGTTGTTGATGCTGTCTCTTGGGAATGATTCCAACCATTGAGTGGCCTTGTCCCTAAGAGAGAATGGGAACAGCATCAATTTGTAACTGTCAGGAGGTACTCCATTAGTTTTGACAGTGTTGCATATCCTCAGGAAGGTGGATAAGTGTTGATGTGGGTCTTCAAGTGATCCTCCACCAAAAGAGCAATTATTCTGAACCAAAGTGATGAGTTGTGGTTTGAGTTCAAAATTGTTTGCATTGACATTTGGAGCCAAGATGCTGCTTCCACAATGTCTAGGATTGGCAAAGGTATAGGAAGCCAATACTCTCCTCTGAGGTGGATTTCCATTGTTGTTCTCTGCTCCACCTGGTGGATTAGTTGAATGTTCCTCCATATCTTGAAGTTCTTCGTCTGATTCCTCTTCTCCAATAATATTCTTTCCTCTCTCAGCTCTTCTTAACCTCCTGAGAATCCTTTCATCTTGTTTATGGAAGTTTAGTGCGTTTCTTCTTGCACCTGACATACAAGCATATCATGAGGAATGCACAAACCAATGATACTTCAATCTGCTGCTTAAATTGAAGTTTTAGTTAGTTTAAGCAAATAAACAAACAGTTAGTGGGTTAGTCAAAAATAAAGGAAAAGTGCTTGATCTAAATTACCACCTCACTTAATCATTGTCAATCTAATCAATCCCCGGCAACGGCGCCAAAAACTTGATGGGATATTTTTGGTTTGAGAAATGAATCTCTCCCAAAAACACACCAATCTAACCGGTAAGTGCACCGGGTCGCATCAAGTAATAAAAACTCACGGGTGTGAGGTCGATCCCACAGGGATTGAAGGATTGAGCAATTTCAGTTTAGTGGTTGAATTAGTCAAGCGAATCAAGATTTGATTGATTGAGTTGCAGAATTTAAATTGCATTGAAATTAAAGAGAACAGGAATTAAAGTGCTGAATCTTAAAGAACAAGAAATTAAATGGCAGAAACTTAGATTGCAAGAAATGTAAATTGCAAGGAAATTAAATGGCAAGAATTGTAAATGACTTGAAATGTAAAGGGGATTGGGACTTGGATTTGCAAGAATTAAACAAAGAGAATTTAAATTGCATTAAACAGAAGAGTAAATGGGGAATGGGTTGAAACAGATTCGAAACAGAAAATTAAATGAACAATTAAAGTAAGGAGCAAAGAATTGAAATGGGAAATTGAATCTCAGGACCCAGAGACTAGAAAACCAAGTCTAGATCTCAATGCCTTCCTAGATCCAACAAGAACAATATCAAAGGAATTGTAAATTTCAAGGAAATTAACTGAGAAAGCAAGTAACAAGAAAGGAAACTCAATTTGCAGTGAAATTAAACAAGATCCAAAGTGAGATTGAAACAGAATTCCTTCAATTCTCTAACCCAAGATCCAAGACAAGAGTATTTTAAAGTGAAAGCAATTAAACTAAGGAAATAGAAATCACTCCGGCTCCCCAAAACAGAAATGAGAATTCTCTCAAAACTCTCAAAAGGGAAGCTCCCTGAATAAATTGAATCTAAGCCTATTTATACACTTTCTTCAATTGATCTTCAAGCCTTGAGTTGGGCCTTTGCTCTTGGTGGATTTGGGTTGAAAGAGGCCTTGGTTGATTGCTCTTGAAGTTTGGAGAGGAACCCAAGTGAACCAATTGAACCGGAATTGAGTTTTGCAAATTTGGATTCAAAGTTAGCCTCAAAGTTAGGGGGCTAACTTCAAAGCTAACTTTTTCTAGCAGCAAAACAAATTTGCTGCACTTCACGTTTGGGCCAACGTTAGGGGGCTAACTTTGACCCTAACGTTGGCCTTGCTTTGAGTTGGAAAGGCGCCAACGTTAGCCTCCAAGTTAGGGGGCTAACGTTGGCGCAAACGTTGCAGCCCTGGAGGACAATTCAAATGCCAACGTTAGCCTCCAAGTTAGGGGGCTAACGTTGGCGCTAACGTTGGCACACCCTGGGGAGAATTTCTCATGCCAACGTTAGCCTCCAAGTTAGGGGGCTAACGTTGGCGCAAACGTGGCTAACCCTGGGAGAAATTTTGAGCTTCCAACGTTAGCCTCCAAGTTAGGGGGCTAACGTTGAGGCTAACTTCAACTCCAACTTCATTCTTCCTGATTCAATTGCACTTGATTCCTTGTCTTCTCTTATCTTCTAGCCATTCCTTCTCACTTCAATCCTTTTCCAAGCTTTCTTCCCCTATCATAAATCAACCAAACACATCAAAGCTATGCTTGAAATCATGAGATGATCATTCTATCCTAATATGCACCAATTATGGCATCAAACCTCATGAAAAAGCATTAATTCACATATGGTTGATTCAATCAAAGGAAGCATGAAAATCTACCTAAATTAGCTTGCTTAAGCCTCAAGAAAGTGCATAATTCAAGTGAAAACAAAAGAAAAAGACTAGTGAAACTAGGCTAAGATGACTTGTCATCACAACACCAAACTTAAAGCTTGCTTGTCCCCAAGCAAGAAATGACTTATTAAGAAGAAAGAATGAAATGAAAGAGAATGTTCATGCTAGCAGAATGTTATTGGTAGTTCATGGGATTTTGTGTGGATATGCAATACTCACTCCTTATTGATTCTTAGGCCTAGAAAGTCTCCTTCAAGCTTCAAGCAACCTACTGCTATGACCTCTCATTATTCCTTCATCCTTGGCTGTTACTTTGTTCAAAGCTTTATTTGAGTGTCATGTGTAGCAAGTCCATTTTCTTTTCTTTATACTTGACACATTATTCACCATGGACACTTGGCTCACCTTTCCTCTTAAACATTGATGCCCAGCACCTTTTGTTTTGATTACTAAATGCCTTGTAGTTAGGTTGCTCTTGATAGTGGATTTTCAGCTGATGATCCCGGATTAGTTAATCCAAGTCACCGAGTGTTGAAGCACTCCAAAGAGCTTAATAGTCCAAGCAGATCCCAATACACAGACACCACAGGCATATATTTGTGGAGGTTCAAGCTATTGGTGTCCAGCTTTGTTTCTTTTTGTTTTCTTTGGTTCTGCCACCTTTTGGCTATCTTTTTTTTTCTTTCTTTTTTTGTTTTTCTTTTGAACCAAGGATTTTCTTATTGAGATTCATAGACAGTAAGTCACTCTCTACTTAGAAAAAGACATTCTAGTCCACTTATTCACTAATAGTGAGTTCTTATACAATCACACACATACCACCACTTACATTTATTCCATTTCTTTCTAACAGTGAACCATCTCATTTCACAATCAAACATTTCTTTTATTGAATTAAAGATGCAGGGGACAGACATGCTTCTTGTTAAGTGAAAGTAAACACACAAGCACAAGCTTAAACTAGCTTACTTATTTTAAGGTAAACACACATAATGCAAAGACTATTAAAATGACAACTTAAGGATGCAAGGACACTTCAACAGATAGAATGCATGCTTTTTCTTTGTAGTGATGAATAAGGAGCAAGTCCACCTTTTATTTGTCATGCTTTTTCTTTCTTCTCTCATATACTTGGTTGTTGGTGTTCCCTGTGTCCATGTCTGTTGTCTGTTGACCCCTCCAAAACCCAGCTTTGTTCATCGTCTCCTCTACTCTATCTTCAAGCATCATGGCTTTGTTTGCTTCTATTTCACTTTTATTTTTGAAGAACTCCTCATATGTTGGGAATGCTGGATCCATGTTGTGCAGATGTTCACCCACATAATTCAGTTTGATTTGACTATTAATGTTGTAGTCGGCTTGGACTTCATATCTTGCATCTTGGAGGGTTGTAAACTCATTGATAGCTCTCATGGTTTCGGCCTGCATTTGTGCTAACTTCCCAAATGCCTCATGAGATTGAAAGGCATGTTCTTCTTGCATTGCAATGAATTTTGACTCAAACTCATTTTGTTGATTCATCATTTGCAGCTGCCATTCTTTTTGTTCTTGTTGATGCTTCAAGTATTGTGAATGGTACTCTTCTTGCCTTTCTTGAATTCTTGTGTATTGGTGTGACAGTCTTCCAATTGCTTCTTGCATTTGAGTCATATCCATATTGTCATGTGGGACAAAGTGTGGCTGTTCCTCCTCCTCTTGTGATTCTTCTTCTGGTTGTGGCTCATCTTCTTCCATTGCTTCTTCTCTTTGCCTTCTTGGTCTTCGGCCATGATGTGCTTCGAGAGTTGTTGTCATTCTTTCAATGGTTATGGGTAAGCCTTGGCTTACCCACTTTGGATTTTCATCTTCCAGTGGTACTTTAGCCTTCACACACAACCTCCAAATGGTACTTGGATAGTACAACCAAGATCCGGATGCATTCTTCTCAGCAATCCGTTGGATATCTTTTGCAAGGATCTCATGGACTTTGATCTCTCCTCCTACCATGATGCAATGCAACATCACAGCTCTCTCCTTGTTAACTTCTGAGGTGTTTACTGTGCCCAGAATTGATCTTTTCATCAGCTCATACCATCCTTTAGCTTCCGGGGTGAGGTCACATCTCTTCAAATACTTATATCGGTTCTTCCCAGATCCTTCCCATTCGGAGTTCTCTAAACAAATATCTCTAGCAATCGCATCATAATCCTGATCCTCATTCAACCTTTGTTGGTATCCTGGTTCATTAAAGCGGACTGACTTTAGCCCCAAGACTTTCTTGATTGCATTTGAGCTAAAATCTACTTCCACTCCCCGCACATAACTCTTGTATGTTGGTGGCTCACGCAAGTCAAGCCTTGGGACGTTGGCATAGAACTCTCTTACAATATTGGCATTGATTCGGGTATCTGGTGATGTAAGCTCCTCCCACCTCCTCTTTTGAATTTTGTTCTTCATTTCTTGACATCCATCATCCGGAAATAAGAATGGAATTTCTGGATAGATTTTCTTGTCGTTCATCCACTCCATTTGAAATTGATGGTATGAAGACTTGAATCTCCATCGGTCATATTCACGGGTGCTCTCCTCCACCATAGGTTCTTTTCCTTTTCTTCGTTTGGTTCTTGATGAGGAGGCCATGATCACTTAGTTGGTGGAGTTTTGTAAGGTTAGAGGGGTTGTGAAGAGTGTTGTGGAGTTTGATGTGAGTTTGGGGCACAAAGAGGTGAGACCGAATTGGTTGGGGTAAGAATTGATGAAGGGATGTTTAGATTGTTGGAAAGAAGTGTTGCACTGAGCTTAAGATGAAGTATGAAAGAATTGAGGTTTCAAGGCCACAAGGATTCGGTTGTGTGCATGGCTTAAAGGTAGTGAGCTTTGTTTTTAAATGAGCAATGAAAGGCTAGGATGAAATTGGACTCATGTGAATCAAAGGTATTTATGAAAAGATGAATGAAGACAAAATATGCTCCTTGCCTTGCCTTTGCCGTGACCAACTTATGAGGAATGGCAGATTCTCTTTTTGATGTGATGATATTTTGTCCTCATGCTATGCTTTTCCTTTGTCTTGTCTCTTTCATTGAAGATTCTTTGACTACCTAATCATCACAACAAGACAACACACATTAGCTCATTTAACCGTGGCTAGAGTTGTTCTTTTTTTTAAAAAATTGTGAACCATCAATCCTTACACTATTTGAGCCGTGACACTCTCTTAGGAGGACACCAAACGTAATGTTTGGTTATGTGCAAAGAAAATGAGTTTTTTCCTCCAATTAGTGTAATTCACATGTCAAATGTTCATAAGAATTGTTTTTGTTTCACTTTCTTTTTCTCTTTTTTTTTTCATGAAGGATCAATTGTGTTTCTTAAATTGGTGCATCAAAGTTTGATGAACACCAAACTTGTTTCTTGTTAAAGGTTACACCACAATTAATTCCTTCATCATCAAGTCAAAATTTTCTATTTAAGAGGTTCTTGGAAGAAAAACAATTTGTATGATTATTGATGCATGAATTCCTAATTTTCATGAAGTTATGTGAACACCAAACTTAGTGTTTGGCTATATGCTTTATCAAGACACTTTAAGCATGTAAAACAGAATTATTGCTTGAAAGCATACCAACTTTAGACAATGCATGCAGTTAATAAGCCTGTTCATGAAAGGAAAGGGGGTTCATGCTCAAATGATCATAACTTATTGAATTTAAAATGACATGAATTTTAAAGCATGGGTTGCCTCCCATGAAGCGCTCCTTTATTGTCATTAGCTTGACATTGAGGCTCTCTTTTATGGTGGTTGGTGCTTGTAGGGCCTCAATTTGTCTCCCCTGACTGTGATTCTCTTCTTTGTTTTCTGGTGTTCAACCTCTGCATGCTCTAATGAAAGTACGTTGCTGACAATGTAGTAGTCCTCATTTTGTTGATTTGACCCCAGTTGTTGATATATCAGCTGTACTTTGTCACCTTTGGAAAGCCCCTCTGTTGGAATCTTCCTATTCTTCCAACCCTTTTTTGTCTTGTTCCTGCTTTTCATCCTTCCTTTTGTTGATCTTTCTTTTCTGGCCATGGGCTTCTCTTGGGGACCTCTCTTCTTTGTGGCTAATATTCCAATATCTTCTTGAGCTTTTTCATTAATCCTTGTCCTTGGTGTGTTGCTGTGACTTTCCTTGTCATTTTCACCCTTCAGCTGTGATCCTCCCTTATCAATTTCCATAGAGTCTTTCTTCTTTTCACTAAACTGTACCTCTGGTAGGACCTTCAGAATGACCCTCTGATCATGCATCCTGAGAGTTAATTCCCCTTTTTCTATGTCTATGATGGCTCTAGCCGTGGCTAGGAATGGCCTTCCTAGTATAACAGAGTCACCATCATCCTCGTCTGACTCTAGAACCACAAAGTCAGCAGGGTATATAAAGCTGTCCACCTTGACCAACAGATTTTCAACTACACCCCTAGGGTGCACCATTGATTTATCTACAAGCTCCAGTGACATTTGCACTGGTTTGACCTCTTCTATATGCAGCTTTTTCACCAGGGAGGATGGTATTAAATTAATACTTGCTCCGAGATCGCACATTGCTTTAGTGATGGTCACTTCCCCAATGGTGCAAGGTAACAAGAAACTCCCTGGATCCTCAAGCTTAGGAGGTAGCCCTTTTTGAATCAAGACTCTGCATTCCTCAGTGAGTGATACGATTTCCTTCTCATCCCAACTTCTCTTCTTATTGATAAGCTCCTTCATAAACTTGGCATACAAAGGCATTTGCTCAAGTGCTTCAGCTAGAGGGATATTGATTTCCAGCTTCTTGAAGGTCTCAAGGAATTTGTGGAAATGTTGGTCCTTAACCTCCTTGTTGAATCTCTGAGGATATGGCAGTGGAGGTGTGATGCTCTTTTCGATTTGCTGCTGTCCTTGAGTCTTTTCCCTTGAGCTATGTGGCTGGTTCTCCTGTTCTTTGAGTTTCTCATTGTTTTTGGTTGGCATCACAATTTGCTCCTTAGCTTGATCTGCTTTTGTTTGCTTCTCTTCCTCTGTTGGTTTCTTTGGAGTGTCATTGTTGCTCATCAATATTCTCCCACTTCTCAATTGTATTGCCTTGCACTCCTCCTTGGGATTTGGGATTGTGTCACTAGGCAATGAGCTTGAAGGTCTCTCAACAGACATTTGCTTGGAAATTTGCCCGATCTGCCTCTCGAGGCTCTTTATGGAGGCTTCATGGTTTTTGTTTGTCATTTCCTGTAGTTTCATCATTTTCTCTATCATGGATTCCAAGTTGGTGATTCTTTGGGGTTCAGGTGGTGCTTGTGGTGGGTTATGAGATGTGGTTGGTGGATGATAAGAATTTTGATTAGTGGATTGGTACTGGTTGGGATTGGGGTAAGTGGTTTGTGGTTTTCTATAGGTATTTTGGTTGGTTTGTTGCTGGTTGAAATTTTGATTATGTCTTGGGTTGTTTTGGTTTGAGTTTCTCTGCCATGGTTGTTGGTTTTGGTTGTGAGCATCTCCCCATCTGAGGTTGGGGTGATTCTTCCATGAGGGGTTGTAAGTGTCACCATAGACCTCATTTGGATTAGAATGCATGTACTGAACCTGTTCTTGTTGTGGCTCTTCTTGAGCTTCTTCATTTTGTCCCCATGTGGCTGATGGTTGACTAGTGTTGACTGCTGCAACTTGGAGGCTGTCAATCCTTTTGGTCATTTGCTCAAATTGTTGTTGAATTTGTTGCTGCATTAGTTTGTTTTGAGCCAGGATTGAGTCCACTCCTTCTAGCTCCATTACTCCTCTTCTCTGTGATGGTTGGCGACTTCTTTGATGAGCAAAGAAGTATTGATTGTTGGCCACCATATCAATAAGTTCTTGGGCCTCCTCTGCAGTTTTCATGAGTTGCAAGGAACCTCCAGCTGAGTGATCCAATGATTCCTGAGACTTCAGTGTCAAGCCTTCATAGAAGTTTTGCAGCTTCTCCCATTCATTAAACATGTTGGAAGGGCACTTTCTGACTAGAGCTTTGTACCTCTCCCATGCCT
Organism: Arachis hypogaea; assembly: GCF_003086295.3. Classification (NCBI taxonomy): domain Eukaryota; kingdom Viridiplantae; phylum Streptophyta; class Magnoliopsida; order Fabales; family Fabaceae; genus Arachis; species Arachis hypogaea. The sequence continues at coordinate 59,048,020 of NC_092045.1, forward strand.
CATAGATGGGTTCATTCTCCATTTGTGTGAATGTTTGTACCTCGGCCTTCAACCTTATGACTCTCTGTGGTGGATAAAACTTGGCAAGGAACTTGGTTACCAAGTCATCCCAGTTGTTGATGCTGTCTCTTGGGAATGATTCCAACCATTGAGTGGCCTTGTCCCTAAGAGAGAATGGGAACAGCATCAATTTGTAACTGTCAGGAGGTACTCCATTAGTTTTGACAGTGTTGCATATCCTCAGGAAGGTGGATAAGTGTTGATGTGGGTCTTCAAGTGATCCTCCACCAAAAGAGCAATTATTCTGAACCAAAGTGATGAGTTGTGGTTTGAGTTCAAAATTGTTTGCATTGACATTTGGAGCCAAGATGCTGCTTCCACAATGTCTAGGATTGGCAAAGGTATAGGAAGCCAATACTCTCCTCTGAGGTGGATTTCCATTGTTGTTCTCTGCTCCACCTGGTGGATTAGTTGAATGTTCCTCCATATCTTGAAATTCTTCGTCTGATTCCTCTTCTCCAATAATATTCTTTCCTCTCTCAGCTCTTCTTAACCTCCTGAGAATCCTTTCATCTTGTTTATGGAAGTTTAGTGCGTTTCTTCTTGCACCTGACATACAAGCATATCATGAGGAATGCACAAACCAATGATACTTCAATCTGCTGCTTAAATTGAAGTTTTAGTTAGTTTAAGCAAATAAACAAACAGTTAGTGGGTTAGTCAAAAATAAAGGAAAAGTGCTTGATCTAAATTACCACCTCACTTAATCATTGTCAATCTAATCAATCCCCGGCAACGGCGCCAAAAACTTGATGGGATATTTTTGGTTTGAGAAATGAATCTCTCCCAAAAACACACCAATCTAACCGGTAAGTGCACCGGGTCGCATCAAGTAATAAAAACTCACGGGTGTGAGGTCGATCCCACAGGGATTGAAGGATTGAGCAATTTCAGTTTAGTGGTTGAATTAGTCAAGCGAATCAAGATTTGATTGATTGAGTTGCAGAATTTAAATTGCATTGAAATTAAAGAGAACAGGAATTAAAGTGCTGAATCTTAAAGAACAAGAAATTAAATGGCAGAAACTTAGATTGCAAGAAATGTAAATTGCAAGGAAATTAAATGGCAAGAATTGTAAATGACTTGAAATGTAAAGGGGATTGGGACTTGGATTTGCAAGAATTAAACAAAGAGAATTTAAATTGCATTAAACAGAAGAGTAAATGGGGAATGGGTTGAAACAGATTCGAAACAGAAAATTAAATGAACAATTAAAGTAAGGAGCAAAGAATTGAAATGGGAAATTGAATCTCAGGACCCAGAGACTAGAAAACCAAGTCTAGATCTCAATGCCTTCCTAGATCCAACAAGAACAATATCAAAGGAATTGTAAATTTCAAGGAAATTAACTGAGAAAGCAAGTAACAAGAAAGGAAACTCAATTTGCAGTGAAATTAAACAAGATCCAAAGTGAGATTGAAACAGAATTCCTTCAATTCTCTAACCCAAGATCCAAGACAAGAGTATTTTAAAGTGAAAGCAATTAAACTAAGGAAATAGAAATCACTCCGGCTCCCCAAAACAGAAATGAGAATTCTCTCAAAACTCTCAAAAGGGAAGCTCCCTGAATAAATTGAATCTAAGCCTATTTATACACTTTCTTCAATTGATCTTCAAGCCTTGAGTTGGGCCTTTGCTCTTGGTGGATTTGGGTTGAAAGAGGCCTTGGTTGATTGCTCTTGAAGTTTGGAGAGGAACCCAAGTGAACCAATTGAACCGGAATTGAGTTTTGCAAATTTGGATTCAAAGTTAGCCTCAAAGTTAGGGGGCTAACTTCAAAGCTAACTTTTTCTAGCAGCAAAACAAATTTGCTGCACTTCACGTTTGGGCCAACGTTAGGGGGCTAACTTTGACCCTAACGTTGGCCTTGCTTTGAGTTGGAAAGGCGCCAACGTTAGCCTCCAAGTTAGGGGGCTAACGTTGGCGCAAACGTTGCAGCCCTGGAGGACAATTCAAATGCCAACGTTAGCCTCCAAGTTAGGGGGCTAACGTTGGCGCTAACGTTGGCACACCCTGGGGAGAATTTCTCATGCCAACGTTAGCCTCCAAGTTAGGGGGCTAACGTTGGCGCAAACGTGGCTAACCCTGGGAGAAATTTTGAGCTTCCAACGTTAGCCTCCAAGTTAGGGGGCTAACGTTGAGGCTAACTTCAACTCCAACTTCATTCTTCCTGATTCAATTGCACTTGATTCCTTGTCTTCTCTTATCTTCTAGCCATTCCTTCTCACTTCAATCCTTTTCCAAGCTTTCTTCCCCTATCATAAATCAACCAAACACATCAAAGCTATGCTTGAAATCATGAGATGATCATTCTATCCTAATATGCACCAATTATGGCATCAAACCTCATGAAAAAGCATTAATTCACATATGGTTGATTCAATCAAAGGAAGCATGAAAATCTACCTAAATTAGCTTGCTTAAGCCTCAAGAAAGTGCATAATTCAAGTGAAAACAAAAGAAAAAGACTAGTGAAACTAGGCTAAGATGACTTGTCATCACAACACCAAACTTAAAGCTTGCTTGTCCCCAAGCAAGAAATGACTTATTAAGAAGAAAGAATGAAATGAAAGAGAATGTTCATGCTAGCAGAATGTTATTGGTAGTTCATGGGATTTTGTGTGGATATGCAATACTCACTCCTTATTGATTCTTAGGCCTAGAAAGTCTCCTTCAAGCTTCAAGCAACCTACTGCTATGACCTCTCATTATTCCTTCATCCTTGGCTGTTACTTTGTTCAAAGCTTTATTTGAGTGTCATGTGTAGCAAGTCCATTTTCTTTTCTTTATACTTGACACATTATTCACCATGGACACTTGGCTCACCTTTCCTCTTAAACATTGATGCCCAGCACCTTTTGTTTTGATTACTAAATGCCTTGTAGTTAGGTTGCTCTTGATAGTGGATTTTCAGCTGATGATCCCGGATTAGTTAATCCAAGTCACCGAGTGTTGAAGCACTCCAAAGAGCTTAATAGTCCAAGCAGATCCCAATACACAGACACCACAGGCATATATTTGTGGAGGTTCAAGCTATTGGTGTCCAGCTTTGTTTCTTTTTGTTTTCTTTGGTTCTGCCACCTTTTGGCTATCTTTTTTTTTCTTTCTTTTTTTTGTTTTTCTTTTGAACCAAGGATTTTCTTATTGAGATTCATAGACAGTAAGTCACTCTCTACTTAGAAAAAGACATTCTAGTCCACTTATTCACTAATAGTGAGTTCTTATACAATCACACACATACCACCACTTACATTTATTCCATTTCTTTCTAACAGTGAACCATCTCATTTCACAATCAAACATTTCTTTTATTGAATTAAAGATGCAGGGGACAGACATGCTTCTTGTTAAGTGAAAGTAAACACACAAGCACAAGCTTAAACTAGCTTACTTATTTTAAGGTAAACACACATAATGCAAAGACTATTAAAATGACAACTTAAGGATGCAAGGACACTTCAACAGATAGAATGCATGCTTTTTCTTTGTAGTGATGAATAAGGAGCAAGTCCACCTTTTATTTGTCATGCTTTTTCTTTCTTCTCTCATATACTTGGTTGTTGGTGTTCCCTGTGTCCATGTCTGTTGTCTGTTGACCCCTCCAAAACCCAGCTTTGTTCATCGTCTCCTCTACTCTATCTTCAAGCATCATGGCTTTGTTTGCTTCTATTTCACTTTTATTTTTGAAGAACTCCTCATATGTTGGGAATGCTGGATCCATGTTGTGCAGATGTTCACCCACATAATTCAGTTTGATTTGACTATTAATGTTGTAGTCGGCTTGGACTTCATATCTTGCATCTTGGAGGGTTGTAAACTCATTGATAGCTCTCATGGTTTCGGCCTGCATTTGTGCTAACTTCCCAAATGCCTCATGAGATTGAAAGGCATGTTCTTCTTGCATTGCAATGAATTTTGACTCAAACTCATTTTGTTGATTCATCATTTGCAGCTGCCATTCTTTTTGTTCTTGTTGATGCTTCAAGTATTGTGAATGGTACTCTTCTTGCCTTTCTTGAATTCTTGTGTATTGGTGTGACAGTCTTCCAATTGCTTCTTGCATTTGAGTCATATCCATATTGTCATGTGGGACAAAGTGTGGCTGTTCCTCCTCCTCTTGTGATTCTTCTTCTGGTTGTGGCTCATCTTCTTCCATTGCTTCTTCTCTTTGCCTTCTTGGTCTTCGGCCATGATGTGCTTCGAGAGTTGTTGTCATTCTTTCAATGGTTATGGGTAAGCCTTGGCTTACCCACTTTGGATTTTCATCTTCCAGTGGTACTTTAGCCTTCACACACAACCTCCAAATGGTACTTGGATAGTACAACCAAGATCCGGATGCATTCTTCTCAGCAATCCGTTGGATATCTTTTGCAAGGATCTCATGGACTTTGATCTCTCCTCCTACCATGATGCAATGCAACATCACATCTCTCTCCTTGTTAACTTCTGAGGTGTTTACTGTGCCCAGAATTGATCTTTTCATCAGCTCATACCATCCTTTAGCTTCCGGGGTGAGGTCACATCTCTTCAAATACTTATATCGGTTCTTCCCAGATCCTTCCCATTCGGAGTTCTCTAAACAAATATCTCTAGCAATCGCATCATAATCCTGATCCTCATTCAACCTTTGTTGGTATCCTGGTTCATTAAAGCGGACTGACTTTAGCCCCAAGACTTTCTTGATTGCATTTGAGCTAAAATCTACTTCCACTCCCCGCACATAACTCTTGTATGTTGGTGGCTCACGCAAGTCAAGCCTTGGGACGTTGGCATAGAACTCTCTTACAATATTGGCATTGATTCGGGTATCTGGTGATGTAAGCTCCTCCCACCTCCTCTTTTGAATTTTGTTCTTCATTTCTTGACATCCATCATCCGGAAATAAGAATGGAATTTTTGGATAGATTTTCTTGTCGTTCATCCACTCCATTTGAAATTGATGGTATGAAGACTTGAATCTCCATCGGTCATATTCACGGGTGCTCTCCTCCACCATAGGTTCTTTTCCTTTTCTTCGTTTGGTTCTTGATGAGGAGGCCATGATCACTTAGTTGGTGGAGTTTTGTAAGGTTAGAGGGGTTGTGAAGAGTGTTGTGGAGTTTGATGTGAGTTTGGGGCACAAAGAGGTGAGACCGAATTGGTTGGGGTAAGAATTGATGAAGGGATGTTTAGATTGTTGGAAAGAAGTGTTGCACTGAGCTTAAGATGAAGTATGAAAGAATTGAGGTTTCAAGGCCACAAGGATTCGGTTGTGTGCATGGCTTAAAGGTAGTGAGCTTTGTTTTTAAATGAGCAATGAAAGGCTAGGATGAAATTGGACTCATGTGAATCAAAGGTATTTATGAAAAGATGAATGAAGACAAAATATGCTCCTTGCCTTGCCTTTGCCGTGACCAACTTATGAGGAATGGCAGATTCTCTTTTTGATGTGATGATATTTTGTCCTCATGCTATGCTTTTCCTTTGTCTTGTCTCTTTCATTGAAGATTCTTTGACTACCTAATCATCACAACAAGACAACACACATTAGCTCATTTAACCGTGGCTAGAGTTGTTCTTTTTTTTAAAAAATTGTGAACCATCAATCCTTACACTATTTGAGCCGTGACACTCTCTTAGGAGGACACCGAACTTAATGTTTGGTTATGTGCAAAGAAAATGAGTTTTTTCCTCCAATTAGTGTAATTCACATGTCAAATGTTCATAAGAATTGTTTTTGTTTCACTTTCTTTTTCTCTTTTTTTTTTTCATGAAGGATCAATTGTGTTTCTTAAATTGGTGCATCAAAGTTTGATGAACACCAAACTTGTTTCTTGTTAAAGGTTACACCACAATTAATTCCTTCATCATCAAGTCAAAATTTTCTATTTAAGAGGTTCTTGGAAGAAAAACAATTTGTATGATTATTGATGCATGAATTCCTAATTTTCATGAAGTTATGTGAACACCAAACTTAGTGTTTGGCTATATGCTTTATCAAGACACTTTAAGCATGTAAAACAGAATTATTGCTTGAAAGCATACCAACTTTAGACAATGCATGCAGTTAATAAGCCTGTTCATGAAAGGAAAGGGGGTTCATGCTCAAATGATCATAACTTATTGAATTTAAAATGACATGAATTTTAAAGCATGGGTTGCCTCCCATGAAGCGCTCCTTTATTGTCATTAGCTTGACATTGAGGCTCTCTTTTATGGTGGTTGGTGCTTGTAGGGCCTCAATTTGTCTCCCCTGACTGTGATTCTCTTCTTTGTTTTCTGGTGTTCAACCTCTGCATGCTCTAATGAAAGTACGTTGCTGACAATGTAGTAGTCCTCATTTTGTTGATTTGACCCCAGTTGTTGATATATCAGCTGTACTTTGTCACCTTTGGAAAGCCCCTCTGTTGGAATCTTCCTATTCTTCCAACCCTTTTTTGTCTTGTTCCTGCTTTTCATCCTTCCTTTTGTTGATCTTTCTTTTCTGGCCATGGGCTTCTCTTGGGGACCTCTCTTCTTTGTGGCTAATATTCCAATATCTTCTTGAGCTTTTTCATTAATCCTTGTCCTTGGTGTGTTGCTGTGACTTTCCTTGTCATTTTCACCCTTCAGCTGTGATCCTCCCTTATCAATTTCCATAGAGTCTTTCTTCTTTTCACTAAACTGTACCTCTGGTAGGACCTTCAGAATGACCCTCTGATCATGCATCCTGAGAGTTAATTCCCCTTTTTCTATGTCTATGATGGCTCTAGCCGTGGCTAGGAATGGCCTTCCTAGTATAACAGAGTCACCATCATCCTCGTCTGACTCTAGAACCACAAAGTCAGCAGGGTATATAAAGCTGTCCACCTTGACCAACAGATTTTCAACTACACCCCTAGGGTGCACCATTGATTTATCTACAAGCTCCAGTGACATTTGCACTGGTTTGACCTCTTCTATATGCAGCTTTTTCACCAGGGAGGATGGTATTAAATTAATACTTGCTCCGAGATCGCACATTGCTTTAGTGATGGTCACTTCCCCAATGGTGCAAGGTAACAAGAAACTCCCTGGATCCTCAAGCTTAGGAGGTAGCCCTTTTTGAATCAAGACTCTGCATTCCTCAGTGAGTGATACGATTTCCTTCTCATCCCAACTTCTCTTCTTATTGATAAGCTCCTTCATAAACTTGGCATACAAAGGCATTTGCTCAAGTGCTTCAGCTAGAGGGATATTGATTTCCAGCTTCTTGAAGGTCTCAAGGAATTTGTGGAAATGTTGGTCCTTAACCTCCTTGTTGAATCTCTGAGGATATGGCAGTGGAGGTGTGATGCTCTTTTCGATTTGCTGCTGTCCTTGAGTCTTTTCCCTTGAGCTATGTGGCTGGTTCTCCTGTTCTTTGAGTTTCTCATTGTTTTTGGTTGGCATCACAATTTGCTCCTTAGCTTGATCTGCTTTTGTTTGCTTCTCTTCCTCTGTTGGTTTCTTTGGAGTGTCATTGTTGCTCATCAATATTCTCCCACTTCTCAATTGTATTGCCTTGCACTCCTCCTTGGGATTTGGGATTGTGTCACTAGGCAATGAGCTTGAAGGTCTCTCAACAGACATTTGCTTGGAAATTTGCCCGATCTGCCTCTCGAGGCTCTTTATGGAGGCTTCATGGTTTTTGTTTGTCATTTCCTGTAGTTTCATCATTTTCTCTATCATGGATTCCAAGTTGGTGATTCTTTGGGGTTCAGGTGGTGCTTGTGGTGGGTTATGAGATGTGGTTGGTGGATGATAAGAATTTTGATTAGTGGATTGGTACTGGTTGGGATTGGGGTAAGTGGTTTGTGGTTTTCTATAGGTATTTTGGTTGGTTTGTTGCTGGTTGAAATTTTGATTATGTCTTGGGTTGTTTTGGTTTGAGTTTCTCTGCCATGGTTGTTGGTTTTGGTTGTGAGCATCTCCCCATCTGAGGTTGGGGTGATTCTTCCATGAGGGGTTGTAAGTGTCACCATAGACCTCATTTGGATTAGAATGCATGTACTGAACCTGTTCTTGTTGTGGCTCTTCTTGAGCTTCTTCATTTTGTCCCCATGTGGCTGATGGTTGACTAGTGTTGACTGCTGCAACTTGGAGGCTGTCAATCCTTTTGGTCATTTGCTCAAATTGTTGTTGAATTTGTTGCTGCATTAGTTTGTTTTGAGCCAGGATTGAGTCCACTCCTTCTAGCTCCATTACTCCTCTTCTCTGTGATGGTTGGCGACTTCTTTGATGAGCAAAGAAGTATTGATTGTTGGCCACCATATCAATAAGTTCTTGGGCCTCCTCTGCAGTTTTCATGAGTTGCAAGGAACCTCCAGCTGAGTGATCCAATGATTCCTGAGACTTCAGTGTCAAGCCTTCATAGAAGTTTTGCAGCTTCTCCCATTCATTAAACATGTTGGAAGGGCACTTTCTGACTAGAGCTTTGTACCTCTCCCATGCCTCATAGATGGGTTCATTCTCCATTTGTGTGAATGTTTGTACCTCGGCCTTCAACCTTATGACTCTCTGTGGTGGATAAAACTTGGCAAGGAACTTGGTTACCAAGTCATCCCAGTTGTTGATGCTGTCTCTTGGGAATGATTCCAACCATTGAGTGGCCTTGTCCCTAAGAGAGAATGGGAACAGCATCAATTTGTAACTGTCAGGAGGTACTCCATTAGTTTTGACAGTGTTGCATATCCTCAGGAAGGTGGATAAGTGTTGATGTGGGTCTTCAAGTGATCCTCCACCAAAAGAGCAATTATTCTGAACCAAAGTGATGAGTTGTGGTTTGAGTTCAAAATTGTTTGCATTGACATTTGGAGCCAAGATGCTGCTTCCACAATGTCTAGGATTGGCAAAGGTATAGGAAGCCAATACTCTCCTCTGAGGTGGATTTCCATTGTTGTTCTCTGCTCCACCTGGTGGATTAGTTGAATGTTCCTCCATATCTTGAAATTCTTCGTCTGATTCCTCTTCTCCAATAATATTCTTTCCTCTCTCAGCTCTTCTTAACCTCCTGAGAATCCTTTCATCTTGTTTATGGAAGTTTAGTGCGTTTCTTCTTGCACCTGACATACAAGCATATCATGAGGAATGCACAAACCAATGATACTTCAATCTGCTGCTTAAATTGAAGTTTTAGTTAGTTTAAGCAAATAAACAAACAGTTAGTGGGTTAGTCAAAAATAAAGGAAAAGTGCTTGATCTAAATTACCACCTCACTTAATCATTGTCAATCTAATCAATCCCCGGCAACGGCGCCAAAAACTTGATGGGATATTTTTGGTTTGAGAAATGAATCTCTCCCAAAAACACACCAATCTAACCGGTAAGTGCACCGGGTCGCATCAAGTAATAAAAACTCACGGGTGTGAGGTCGATCCCACAGGGATTGAAGGATTGAGCAATTTCAGTTTAGTGGTTGAATTAGTCAAGCGAATCAAGATTTGATTGATTGAGTTGCAGAATTTAAATTGCATTGAAATTAAAGAGAACAGGAATTAAAGTGCTGAATCTTAAAGAACAAGAAATTAAATGGCAGAAACTTAGATTGCAAGAAATGTAAATTGCAAGGAAATTAAATGGCAAGAATTGTAAATGACTTGAAATGTAAAGGGGATTGGGACTTGGATTTGCAAGAATTAAACAAAGAGAATTTAAATTGCATTAAACAGAAGAGTAAATGGGGAATGGGTTGAAACAGATTCGAAACAGAAAATTAAATGAACAATTAAAGTAAGGAGCAAAGAATTGAAATGGGAAATTGAATCTCAGGACCCAGAGACTAGAAAACCAAGTCTAGATCTCAATGCCTTCCTAGATCCAACAAGAACAATATCAAAGGAATTGTAAATTTCAAGGAAATTAACTGAGAAAGCAAGTAACAAGAAAGGAAACTCAATTTGCAGTGAAATTAAACAAGATCCAAAGTGAGATTGAAACAGAATTCCTTCAATTCTCTAACCCAAGATCCAAGACAAGAGTATTTTAAAGTGAAAGCAATTAAACTAAGGAAATAGAAATCACTCCGGCTCCCCAAAACAGAAATGAGAATTCTCTCAAAACTCTCAAAAGGGAAGCTCCCTGAATAAATTGAATCTAAGCCTATTTATACACTTTCTTCAATTGATCTTCAAGCCTTGAGTTGGGCCTTTGCTCTTGGTGGATTTGGGTTGAAAGAGGCCTTGGTTGATTGCTCTTGAAGTTTGGAGAGGAACCCAAGTGAACCAATTGAACCGGAATTGAGTTTTGCAAATTTGGATTCAAAGTTAGCCTCAAAGTTAGGGGGCTAACTTCAAAGCTAACTTTTTCTAGCAGCAAAACAAATTTGCTGCACTTCACGTTTGGGCCAACGTTAGGGGGCTAACTTTGACCCTAACGTTGGCCTTGCTTTGAGTTGGAAAGGCGCCAACGTTAGCCTCCAAGTTAGGGGGCTAACGTTGGCGCAAACGTTGCAGCCCTGGAGGACAATTCAAATGCCAACGTTAGCCTCCAAGTTAGGGGGCTAACGTTGGCGCTAACGTTGGCACACCCTGGGGAGAATTTCTCATGCCAACGTTAGCCTCCAAGTTAGGGGGCTAACGTTGGCGCAAACGTGGCTAACCCTGGGAGAAATTTTGAGCTTCCAACGTTAGCCTCCAAGTTAGGGGGCTAACGTTGAGGCTAACTTCAACTCCAACTTCATTCTTCCTGATTCAATTGCACTTGATTCCTTGTCTTCTCTTATCTTCTAGCCATTCCTTCTCACTTCAATCCTTTTCCAAGCTTTCTTCCCCTATCATAAATCAACCAAACACATCAAAGCTATGCTTGAAATCATGAGATGATCATTCTATCCTAATATGCACCAATTATGGCATCAAACCTCATGAAAAAGCATTAATTCACATATGGTTGATTCAATCAAAGGAAGCATGAAAATCTACCTAAATTAGCTTGCTTAAGCCTCAAGAAAGTGCATAATTCAAGTGAAAACAAAAGAAAAAGACTAGTGAAACTAGGCTAAGATGACTTGTCATCACAACACCAAACTTAAAGCTTGCTTGTCCCCAAGCAAGAAATGACTTATTAAGAAGAAAGAATGAAATGAAAGAGAATGTTCATGCTAGCAGAATGTTATTGGTAGTTCATGGGATTTTGTGTGGATATGCAATACTCACTCCTTATTGATTCTTAGGCCTAGAAAGTCTCCTTCAAGCTTCAAGCAACCTACTGCTATGACCTCTCATTATTCCTTCATCCTTGGCTGTTACTTTGTTCAAAGCTTTATTTGAGTGTCATGTGTAGCAAGTCCATTTTCTTTTCTTTATACTTGACACATTATTCACCATGGACACTTGGCTCACCTTTCCTCTTAAACATTGATGCCCAGCACCTTTTGTTTTGATTACTAAATGCCTTGTAGTTAGGTTGCTCTTGATAGTGGATTTTCAGCTGATGATCCCGGATTAGTTAATCCAAGTCACCGAGTGTTGAAGCACTCCAAAGAGCTTAATAGTCCAAGCAGATCCCAATACACAGACACCACAGGCATATATTTGTGGAGGTTCAAGCTATTGGTGTCCAGCTTTGTTTCTTTTTGTTTTCTTTGGTTCTGCCACCTTTTGGCTATCTTTTTTTTTTCTTTCTTTTTTTTGTTTTTCTTTTGAACCAAGGATTTTCTTATTGAGATTCATAGACAGTAAGTCACTCTCTACTTAGAAAAAGACATTCTAGTCCACTTATTCACTAATAGTGAGTTCTTATACAATCACACACATACCACCACTTACATTTATTCCATTTCTTTCTAACAGTGAACCATCTCATTTCACAATCAAACATTTCTTTTATTGAATTAAAGATGCAGGGGACAGACATGCTTCTTGTTAAGTGAAAGTAAACACACAAGCACAAGCTTAAACTAGCTTACTTATTTTAAGGTAAACACACATAATGCAAAGACTATTAAAATGACAACTTAAGGATGCAAGGACACTTCAACAGATAGAATGCATGCTTTTTCTTTGTAGTGATGAATAAGGAGCAAGTCCACCTTTTATTTGTCATGCTTTTTCTTTCTTCTCTCATATACTTGGTTGTTGGTGTTCCCTGTGTCCATGTCTGTTGTCTGTTGACCCCTCCAAAACCCAGCTTTGTTCATCGTCTCCTCTACTCTATCTTCAAGCATCATGGCTTTGTTTGCTTCTATTTCACTTTTATTTTTGAAGAACTCCTCATATGTTGGGAATGCTGGATCCATGTTGTGCAGATGTTCACCCACATAATTCAGTTTGATTTGACTATTAATGTTGTAGTCGGCTTGGACTTCATATCTTGCATCTTGGAGGGTTGTAAACTCATTGATAGCTCTCATGGTTTCGGCCTGCATTTGTGCTAACTTCCCAAATGCCTCATGAGATTGAAAGGCATGTTCTTCTTGCATTGCAATGAATTTTGACTCAAACTCATTTTGTTGATTCATCATTTGCAGCTGCCATTCTTTTTGTTCTTGTTGATGCTTCAAGTATTGTGAATGGTACTCTTCTTGCCTTTCTTGAATTCTTGTGTATTGGTGTGACAGTCTTCCAATTGCTTCTTGCATTTGAGTCATATCCATATTGTCATGTGGGACAAAGTGTGGCTGTTCCTCCTCCTCTTGTGATTCTTCTTCTGGTTGTGGCTCATCTTCTTCCATTGCTTCTTCTCTTTGCCTTCTTGGTCTTCGGCCATGATGTGCTTCGAGAGTTGTTGTCATTCTTTCAATGGTTATGGGTAAGCCTTGGCTTACCCACTTTGGATTTTCATCTTCCAGTGGTACTTTAGCCTTCACACACAACCTCCAAATGGTACTTGGATAGTACAACCAAGATCCGGATGCATTCTTCTCAGCAATCCGTTGGATATCTTTTGCAAGGATCTCATGGACTTTGATCTCTCCTCCTACCATGATGCAATGCAACATCACAGCTCTCTCCTTGTTAACTTCTGAGGTGTTTACTGTGCCCAGAATTGATCTTTTCATCAGCTCATACCATCCTTTAGCTTCCGGGGTGAGGTCACATCTCTTCAAATACTTATATCGGTTCTTCCCAGATCCTTCCCATTCGGAGTTCTCTAAACAAATATCTCTAGCAATCGCATCATAATCCTGATCCTCATTCAACCTTTGTTGGTATCCTGGTTCATTAAAGCGGACTGACTTTAGCCCCAAGACTTTCTTGATTGCATTTGAGCTAAAATCTACTTCCACTCCCCGCACATAACTCTTGTATGTTGGTGGCTCACGCAAGTCAAGCCTTGGGACGTTGGCATAGAACTCTCTTACAATATTGGCATTGAATGTTTTTTACTAAATTTTTTATTTTTTAATTTTTAAATTATATTATTAAATGTTTTTTATTTAAATAATAAAAAAATAAAGTCCAACAATATCTAGTAAACAACAGATCTATAAATTTATTTTTTTAATATTTAAAATAAAAAAAATATTTTTTTCTAATTGTAAAAAAATTCCAAAAATATTCAAAAAATAAAAAAATTAAAATTTTAAATTTTTTAAATTAATTTATTCTTAATTTGTGAACAAGTGCAGCAAAAAAAAAGTCAACTATCTAGGTGTAGAATTATCCAGTGAATAAAAAAATAAAAAATATTTCTAAAAAAATAAAAAATTTGAAAAAACTAAATTTTTTATTTTTGAAATTTTAAATTATATTTTTAAATATTTTTTATTGAAATAATAAAAAAATAAAGTCCAGCAATATCTAGTAAACAACAGATCTGTAAATTTATTATTTTTAGTATTTAAACTAAAAAAATATTTTTACTAATTGTAAAAAACTAAAAAATTGCAAAAATATTCAAAAAAAAATTAAAATTTTAAATTTTTAAATTAATTTATTCTTTATTTGTGAACAACTGCAGCAAAAAAAGTCAACTGTCTAGGTGTAGCATTATCCGGTGAATAAAAAAATAAAAAATATTTTTAAAAAATAAAAATTTTAAAAAACTAAATTTTTTATTTTTTAATTTTAAATTATATTATTAAATGTTTTTTATTTAAATAATAAAAAAATAAAGTCCAACAATATCTAGTAAACAACAGATCTATAAATTTATTTTTTTAATATTTAAACTAAAAAATATTTTTTCTAATTGTAAAAATAATTCCAAAAATATTCAAAAAATAAAAAATTAAAATTTTAAATTTTTTAAATTAATTTATTCTTAATTTGTGAACAAGTGCAGCAAAAAAGTCAACTATCTAGGTGTAGAATTATCCGGTGAATAAAAAAATAAAAAATATTTCTAAAAAAATAAAAAATTTGAAAAAACTAAATTTTTTATTTTTGAAATTTTAAATTATATTTTAAATATTTTTTATTTAAATAATAAAAAAATAAAGTCCAGCAATATTAGTAAACAACAGATCTGTAAATTTATTTTTTTAGTATTTAAACTAAAAAAATATTTTTTTCTAATTGTAAAAAAATAAAAAATTCCAAAATATTCAAAAAATAAAAAAATTAAAATTTTAAATTTTTTAAATTAATTTATTCTTAATTTGTGAACAAGTGCAGCAAAAAAAAGTCAACTGTCTAGGTGTAGCATTATCCGGTGAATAAAAAAATAAAAAATATTTTTAAAAAATAAAAATTTTAAAAAAATAAATTTTTATTTTTTATTTTTAAATTATATTATTAAATGTTTTTATTTAAATAATAAAAAATAAAGTCCAACAATATCTAGTAAACAACAGATCTATAAATTTATTTTTTTAATATTTAAACTAAAAAAATTTTTTCTAATTGTAAAAAAAAATTCCAAAAATATTAAAAAATAAAAAAATTAAAATTTTAAATTTTTTAAATTAATTTATTCTTAATTTGTGAACAAGTGCAGCAAAAAAAGTCAACTATCTAGGTGTAGAATTATCCGGTGAATAAAAAAATAAAAAATATTTCTAAAAAAATAAAAAATTTAAAAAACTAATTTTTTATTTTTGAAATTTTAAATTATATTTTAAATATTTTTTATTTAAATAATAAAAAAATAAAGTCCAGCAATATCTAGTAAACAACAGATCTGTAAATTTATTTTTTTAGTATTTAAACTAAAAAAATATTTTTTCTAATTGTAAAAAAATAAAAAATTCCAAAAATATTCAAAAATAAAAAAATTAAAATTTTAAATTTTTTAAATTAATTTTTCTTAATTTGTGAACAACTGCAGCAAAAAAAAGTCAACTGTCTAGGTGTAGCATTATCCGGTGAATAAAAAAATAAAAAATATTTTTAAAAAATAAAAATTTTAAAAAACAAATTTTTTATTTTTAATTTTTAAATTATATTATTAAATGTTTTTTATTTAAATAATAAAAAAATAAAGTCCAACAATATCTAGTAAACAACAGATCTATAAATTTATTTTTTTAATATTTAAACTAAAAAAATATTTTTTTCTAATTGTAAAAGAATAAAAAATTCCAAAAATATTCAAAAATAAAAAAATTAAATTTGAAATTTTTTAAATTAATTTATTCTTAATTCGTGAACAAGTGCAGCAAAAAAAGTCAACTGTCTAGGTGTAGCGTTATCCGGTGAATAAAAAAATAAAAAATATTTTTAAAAAAATTAAAAATTAAAAAACAAAAGTTTTTATTTTTGAATTTTTAAATTATATTATTAAATATTTTTATTTAAATAATAAAAAAATAAAGTCCAATAATATCTAGTAAACAACAGATTGTAAATTTATTTTTTTAATATTTAAACTAAAAAAATATTTTTTCTAATTGTAAAAAAATTAAAAATTCCAAAAATATCCAAAAATAAAAAATTAAAATTTTAAATTTTTTAAATTAATTTATTCTTAATTTGCGAACAGGTGCAGCAAAAAAAAGTCAACTGTCTAGGTGTAGCATTATCCGGTGAATAAAAAAATAAAAAATATTTCTAAAAAATAAAAATTTAAAAACTAAATTTTTTATTTTTTAATTTTTAAATTATATTATTAAATGTTTTTTATTTAAATAATAAAAAAATAAAGTCCAACAATATCTAGTAAACAACAGATCTATAAATTTATTTTTTTAATATTTAAACTAAAAAAATATTTTTTTCTAATTGTAAAAAAATAAAAAATTCAAAAAATATTAAAAAATAAAAAATTAAAATTTTAAATTTTTTAAATTAATTTATTCTTAATTCGTGAATAAGTGCAGCAAAAAAAAGTCAACTGTCTAGGTGTAGCATTATCCGGTGAATAAAAAAATAAAAAATATTTCTAAAAAATAAAAATTTTAAAAAATAAATTTTTTAATTTTTAATTTTTAAATTATATTATTAAATGTTTTTATTTAAATAATAAAAAAATAAAGTCCAACAATATCTAGTAAACAACAGATCTATAAATTTATTTTTTTATATTTAAACTAAAAAAATATTTTTTCTAATTGTAAAAAAATAAAAAATTCCAAAAATATTCAAAAAATAAAAAATTAAAATTTTAAATTTTTTAAATTAATTTATTATTAATTCGTGAACAAGTGCAGCAAAAAAAGTCAACTGTCTAGGTGTAGCGTTATCCGGTGAATAAAAAAATAAAAAATATTTTTAAAAAAATAAAAATTTGAAAAAACAAATTTTTTATTTTTTGAATTTTTAAATTATATTATTAAATGTTTTTTATTTAAATAATAAAAAAATAAAGTCCAACAATATCTAGTGAACAACAGATATGTAAATTTATAATTTTTTTAATATTTAAACAAAAAAATATTTTTTTATAATTGTAAAAAAATAAAAAATTCCAAAAATATCTAAAAAATAAAAAAATTTAAATTAATTTATTCTTAATTTGTGAACAAGTGCAGCAAAAAAAGTCAATTGTCTAGGTGTAGAATTATCCGGTGAATAAAAAATAAAAAATATTTCTAAAAAAATAAAATATTTGAAAAAACTAAATTTTTATTTTAGGAAAATTTTAAATTATATTTTTAAATATTATTTTTATTTTTTTTAATATTTAAACTAAAAAAATATTTCTTTCTAATTGTAAAAAAATAAAAAATTCAAAAAATATTAAAAAATAAAAAAATTAAAATTTTAAATCTTTTTAAATTAATTTATTCTTAATTCGTGAATAAGTGCAGCAAAAAAAGTCAACTGTCTAGGTGTAGCATTATCCGGTGAATAAAAAAATAAAAAATATTTTAAAAAATAAAAATTTTAAAAAACTAAATTTTTTATTTTTAATTTTTAAATTATATTATTAAATGTTTTTATTTAAATAATAAAAAAATAAAGTCCAACAATATCTAGTAAACAACAGATCTATAAATTTATTTTTTAATATTTAAACTAAAAAAATATTTTTTTCTAATTGTAAAAAAAAAATTCCAAAAATATTCAAAAAATAAAAAAATTAAAATTTTAAATTTTTTAAATTAATTTATTCTTAATTTGTGAACAAGTGCAGCAAAAAAAGTCAACTGTCTAGGTGTAGAATTATCCGGTGAATAAAAAAATAAAAAATATTTCTAAAAAAATAAAAATTTAAAAAAACTAAATTTTTTATTTTTGAATTTTAAATTATATTTTAAATATTTTTTATTTAAATAATAAAAAAATAAAGTCCAGCAATATCTAGTAAACAACAGATCTGTAAATTTATTATTTTTAGTATTTAAACTAAAAAAATATTTTTTCTAATTGTAAAAAATAAAAAATTCAAAAATATTCAAAAAAAAAATTAAAATTTTAAATTTTTTAAATTAATTTATTCTTAATTTGTGAACAAGTGCAGCAAAAAAAAGTCAACTGTCTAGGTGTAGCATTATCCGGTGAATAAAAAATAAAAAATATTTTTAAAAAATAAAAATTTTAAAAAACTAAATTTTTTATTTTTAATTTTTAAATTATATTATTAAATGTTTTTTATTTAAATAATAAAAAAATAAAGTCCAACAATATCTAGTAAACAACAGATCTATAAATTTATTTTTTTAATATTTAAACTAAAAAATTTTTTTTCTAATTGTAAAAAAAAAATTCCAAAAATATTCAAAAAATAAAAAAATTAAAATTTTAAATTTTTTAAATTAATTTATTCTTAATTTGTGAACAAGTGCAGCAAAAAAAGTCAACTATCTAGGTGTAGAATTATCCGGTGAATAAAAAAATAAAAAATATTTCTAAAAAAATAAAAATTTAAAAAACTAAATTTTTTATTTTTGAAATTTTAAATTATATTTTAAATATTTTTATTTAAATAATAAAAAAATAAAGTCCAGCAATATCTAGTAAACAACAGATCTGTAAATTTATTTTTTTAATATTTAAACTAAAAAAATATTTTTTCTAATTGTAAAAAAATAAAAAATTCAAAAATATTCAAAAAATAAAAAAATTAAAATTTTAAATTTTTTAAATTAATTTATTCTTAATTTGTGAACAAGTGCAGCAAAAAAAAGTCAACTGTCTAGGTGTAGCATTATCCGGTGAATAAAAAAATAAAAAATATTTTTAAAAAATAAAAATTTTAAAAAACTAAATTTTTTATTTTTTAATTTTTAAATTATATTATTAAATGTTTTTTATTTAAATAATAAAAAAATAAAGTCCAACAATATCTAGTAAACAACAGATCTATAAATTTATTTTTTTAATATTTAAACTAAAAAATATTTTTTTCTAATTGTAAAAAAATAAAAAATTCCAAAAATATTCAAAAAATAAAAAAATTAAAATTTTAAATTTTTTAAATTAATTTATTCTTAATTCGTGAACAAGTGCAGCAAAAAAAGTCAACTGTCTAGGTGTAGCGTTATCCGGTGAATAAAAAAAAAAAATATTTTTAAAAAATTAAAAATTTAAAAAAACAAAGTTTTTATTTTTGAATTTTAAATTATATTATTAAATTTTTTTATTAAATAATAAAAAAATAAAGTCCAGCAATATCTAGTAAACAACAGATCTGTAAATTTATTTTTTTAATATTTAAACTAAAAAAATATTTTTTCTAATTGTAAAAAAATAAAAATTCCAAAAATATCCAAAAATAAAAAATTAAAATTTTAAATTTTTTAAATTAATTTATTCTTAATTTGTGAACAAGTGCAGCAAAAAAAGTCAACTGTCTAGGTGTAGCATTATCCGGTGAATAAAAAAATAAAAAATATTTTTAAAAAATAAAAATTTTAAAAAACTAAATTTTTTATTTTTGAATTTTTAAATTATATTATAAATGTTTTTTATTTAAATAATAAAAAAATAAAGTCCAGCAATATCTAGTAAACAACAGATCTTAAATTTATTTTTTTAATATTTAAACTAAAAAATATTTTTTCTAATTGTAAAAAATAAAAAATTCCAAAAAATCAAAAAATAAAAAATTAAAATTTAAATTTTTTAAATTAATTTATTCTTAATTTGTGAACAAGTGCAGCAAAAAAAGTCAACTGTCTAGGTGTAGCTTATCGTGAATAAAAAAATAAAAATATTTTTAAAAAAATTAAAAATTTTAAAAAATAAATTTTTTATTTTTAATTTTTAATTATATTATTAAATTTTTTTATTTAAATAATAAAAAAATAAAGTCCAGCAATATCTAGTAAACAACAATCTGTAAATTTATTTTTTTTAATTTTAAACTAAAAAAATATTTTTTTCTAATTGTAAAAAAATAAAAAATTCCAAAAATATCAAAAAATAAAAATTAAAATTTAAATTTTTTAAATTAATTTATTCTTAATTGTGAACAAGTGCAGTAAAAAAAGTCAACTGTCTAGGTGTAGCATTATCCGGTGAATAAAAAAATAAAAAATTTGAAAAAACAAAATTTTTTATTTTTAAATTTTTAAATTATATTATTAAATTTTTTTATTTAAATAATAAAAAAATAAAGTCCAACAATATCTAGTAAACAACAGATCTGTAAATTTATTTTTTTAATATTTAAACTAAAAAAATATTTTTTTCTAATTGTAAAAAAATAAAAAATTCCAAAAATATTAAAAAATAAAAAATTAAAATTTTAAATTTTTTAAATTAATTTATTCTTAATTTGTGAACAAGTGCAGCAAAAAAAAGTCAACTGTCTAGGTGTAGAATTATCCGGTGAATAAAAAATAAAAAATATTTCTAAAAAATAAAAATTTAAAAAACTAAATTTTTTATTTTTGAAATTTTAAATTATATTTTTAAATATTTTTTATTTAAATAATAAAAAAATAAAGTCCAGCAATATCTAGTAAACAACAGATCTGTAAATTTATTATTTTTAGTATTTAAACTAAAAAAATATTTTTTTCTAATTGTAAAAAATAAAAAATTCCAAAAATATTCAAAAATAAAAAAATTAAAATTTTAAATTTTTTAAATTAATTTATTCTTAATTTGTGAACAAGTGCAGCAAAAAAAGTCAACTGTCTAGGTGTAGCATTATCCGGTGAATAAAAAAATAAAAAATATTTCTAAAAAATAAAAATTTTAAAAAACTAAATTTTTTAATTTTTAATTTTTAAATTATATTATTAAATGTTTTTATTTAAATAATAAAAAAATAAAGTCCAACAATATCTAGTAAACAACAGATCTATAAATTTATTTTTTTAATATTTAAACTAAAAAAATATTTTTTTCTAATTGTAAAAAATAAAAAATTCCAAAAATATTAAAAAATAAAAAAATTAAAATTTAAATTTTTTAAATTAATTTATTCTTAATTTGTGAACAAGTGCAGCAAAAAAAGTCAACTGTCTAGGTGTAGCATTATCCGGTGAATAAAAAAATAAAAAATTTTAAAAAAAAAAAAAAATTTTTTATTTTTAATTTTTAAATTATATTATTAAATTTTTTATTTAAATAATAAAAAAATAAAGTCCAACAATATCTAGTAAACAACAGATCTGTAAATTTATTTTTTTAATATTTAAACTAAAAAAATATTTTTTCTAATTGTAAAAAAATAAAAAATTCCAAAAATATCAAAAATAAAAAATTAAAATTTTAAATTTTTTAAATTAATTTATTCTTAATTTGTGAACAAGTGCAGCAAAAAAAAGTCAACTGTCTAGGTGTAGCATTATCCGGTGAATAAAAAAATAAAAAATATTTTAAAAAATAAAAATTTTAAAAAACTAAATTTTTTATTTTTAATTTTTAAATTATATTATTAAATGTTTTTATTTAAATAATAAAAAAATAAAGTCCAACAATATCTAGTAAACAACAGATCTATAAATTTATTTTTTTAATATTTAAACTAAAAAAATATTTTTTTCTAATTGTAAAAAATAAAAAATTCCAAAAATATCAAAAAATAAAAAATTAAAATTTAAATTTTTTAAATTAATTTATTCTTAATTTGTGAACAAGTGCAGCAAAAAAAGTCAACTGTCTAGGTGTAGCATTATCCGGTGAATAAAAAAATAAAAAATATTTTTAAAAAAATAAAAATTTAAAAAATAAATTTTTATTTTTAATTTTTAAATTATATTATTAAATTTTTTTATTTAAATAATAAAAAAATAAAGTCCAGCAATATCTAGTAAACAACAATCTGTAAATTTATTTTTTTAATATTTAAACTAAAAAAATATTTTTTTCTAATTGTAAAAAAATAAAAAATTCCAAAAATATCAAAAAATAAAAAATTAAAATTTAAATTTTTTAAATTAATTTATTCTTAATTTGTGAACAAGTGCAGCAAAAAAAGTCAACTGTCTAGGTGTAGATTATCCGGTGAATAAAAAATAAAAAAATTTTAAAAAAAAAAAATAAATTTTTATTTTTAATTTTTAAATTATATTATTAAATTTTTTTATTTAAATAATAAAAAAATAAAGTCCAACAATATCTAGTAAACAACAGATCTGTAAATTTATTTTTTTAATATTTAAACTAAAAAAATATTTTTTTCTAATTGTAAAAAAATAAAAAATTCCAAAAATATTAAAAAATAAAAAAATTAAAATTTTAAATTTTTTAAATTAATTTATTCTTAATTTGTGAACAAGTGCAGCAAAAAAAGTCAACTGTCTAGGTGTAGAATTATCCGGTGAATAAAAAAATAAAAAATATTTCTAAAAAATAAAAATTTAAAAAACTAAATTTTTTATTTTTGAATTTTAAATTATATTTTAAATATTTTTTATTTAAATAATAAAAAAATAAAGTCCAGCAATATCTAGTAAACAACAGATCTGTAAATTTATTTTTTTATATTTAAACTAAAAAAATATTTTTTCTAATTGTAAAAAAATAAAAAATTCCAAAAATATTCAAAAATAAAAAATTAAAATTTTAAATTTTTTAAATTAATTTATTCTTAATTTGTGAACAAGTGCAGCAAAAAAAGTCAACTGTCTAGGTGTAGCATTATCCGGTGAATAAAAAAATAAAAAATATTTTAAAAAATAAAAATTTTAAAAAACTAAATTTTTTAATTTTTAATTTTTAAATTATATTATTAAATGTTTTTATTTAAATAATAAAAAAATAAAGTCCAACAATATCTAGTAAACAACAGATCTATAAATTTATTTTTTAATATTTAAACTAAAAAAATATTTTTTCTAATTGTAAAAAATAAAAAATTCCAAAAATATTCAAAAAATAAAAAAATTAAAATTTAAATTTTTTAAATTAATTTATTATTAATTCGTGAACAAGTGCAGCAAAAAAAGTCAACTGTCTAGGTGTAGCGTTATCCGGTGAATAAAAAAATAAAAAATATTTTTAAAAAATTAAAAATTTAAAAAAACTAAAGTTTTTATTTTTGAATTTTTAAATTATATTATTAAATGTTTTTTATTTAAATAATAAAAAATAAAGTCCAGCAATATCTAGTAAACAACAGATCTGTAAATTTATTTTTTTAATATTTAAACTAAAAAATATTTTTTCTAATTGTAAAAAAATAAAAAATTCCAAAAATATCAAAAAATAAAAATAAAATTTTAAATTTTTAAATTAATTTATTCTTAATTTGTGAACAAGTGCAGCAAAAAAAGTCAACTGTCTAGGTGTAGCATTATCCGGTGAATAAAAAAATAAAAAATATTTTTAAAAAATAAAAATTTTAAAAAACTAAATTTTTATTTTTAATTTTTAAATTATATTATTAAATGTTTTTTATTTAAATAATAAAAAAATAAAGTCCAACAATATCTAGTAAACAACAGATCTATAAATTTATTTTTTTAATATTTAAACTAAAAAAATATTTTTTTCTAATTGTAAAAAATAAAAAATTCAAAAATATTCAAAAAATAAAAAAATTAAAATTTAAATTTTTTAAATTAATTTATTCTTAATTCGTGAACAAGTGCAGCAAAAAAAGTCAACTGTCTAGGTGTAGCGTTATCCGGTGAATAAAAAAATAAAAAATATTTTTAAAAAAATTAAAAATTTAAAAAACAAAGTTTTTATTTTTGAATTTTTAAATTATATTATTAAATTTTTTTATTTAAATAATAAAAAAATAAAGTCCAATAATATCTAGTAAACAACAGATCTGTAAATTTATTTTTTTAATATTTAAACTAAAAAAATATTTTTTCTAATTGTAAAAAAATAAAAATTCCAAAAATATCCAAAAAATAAAAAATTAAAATTTTAAATTTTTTAAATTAATTTATTCTTAATTTGTGAACAGTGCAGCAAAAAAAGTCAACTGTCTAGGTGTAGCATTATCCGGTGAATAAAAAAATAAAAAATATTTTAAAAAATAAAAATTTAAAAAACTAAATTTTTTATTTTTAATTTTTAAATTATATTATTAAATGTTTTTTATTTAAATAATAAAAAAATAAAGTCCAACAATATCTAGTAAACAACAGATCTATAAATTTATTTTTTTAATATTTAAACTAAAAAAATATTTTTTTCTAATTGTAAAAAAATAAAAAATTCAAAAATATTAAAAAATAAAAAAATTAAAATTTTAAATTTTTTAAATTAATTTATTCTTAATTTGTGAACAAGTGCAGCAAAAAAAAGTCAACTGTCTAGGTGTAGCATTATCCGGTGAATAAAAAAATAAAAAATATTTCTAAAAAATAAAAATTTAAAAAACTAAATTTTTTATTTTGAATTTTTAAATTATATTATTAAATGTTTTTATTTAAATAATAAAAAAATAAAGTCCAACAATATCTAGTAAACAACAGATCTATAAATTTATTTTTTTAATATTTAAACTAAAAAAATATTTTTTCTAATTGTAAAAAAATAAAAAATTCCAAAAATATTCAAAAAATAAAAAATTAAAATTTTAAATTTTTTAAATTAATTTATTATTAATTCGTGAACAAGTGCAGCAAAAAAAGTCAACTGTCTAGGTGTAGCGTTATCCGGTGAATAAAAAAATAAAAAATATTTTAAAAAAATAAAAATTTAAAAAAAAATTTTTATTTTTGAATTTTTAAATTATATTATTAAATGTTTTTTATTTAAATAATAAAAAAATAAAGTCCAACAATATCTAGTAAACAACAGATCTGTAAATTTATTTTTTTAATATTTAAACTAAAAAAATATTTTTTCTAATTGTAAAAAAATAAAAAATTCCAAAAATATCTAAAAAATAAAAAAATTTTAAATTAATTTATTCTTAATTTGTGAACAAGTGCAGCAAAAAAAGTCAACTGTCTAGGTGTAGAATTATCCGGTGAATAAAAAATAAAAAATATTTCTAAAAAAATAAAAATTTAAAAAACTAAATTTTTTATTTTGAATTTTAAATTATATTATTAAATATTTTTTATTTAAATAATAAAAAAATAAAGTCCAGCAATATCTAGTAAACAACAGATCTGTAAATTTATTTTTTTAATATTTAAACTAAAAAAATATTTTTTTCTAATTGTAAAAAATAAAAATTCCAAAAATATTCAAAAAATAAAAAAATTAAAATTTTAAATTTTTTAAATTAATTTATTCTTAATTTGTGAACAAGTGCAGCAAAAAAAAGTCAACTGTCTAGGTGTAGCATTATCCGGTGAATAAAAAAATAAAAAATATTTTTAAAAAATAAAAATTTTAAAAAACTAAATTTTTATTTTTTAATTTTTAAATTATATTATTAAATGTTTTTTATTTAAATAATAAAAAAATAAAGTCCAACAATATCTAGTAAACAACAGATCTATAAATTTATTTTTTTAATATTTAAACTAAAAAAATATTTTTTTCTAATTGTAAAAAAAAAATTCCAAAAATATTCAAAAAATAAAAAAAAAATTTAAATTTTTTAAATTAATTTATTCTTAATTTGTGAACAAGTGCAGCAAAAAAAGTCAACTGTCTAGGTGTAGATTATCCGGTGAATAAAAAAATAAAAAATATTTCTAAAAAATAAAAATTTAAAAAACTAAATTTTTTATTTTTGAATTTTAAATTATATTTTAAATTTTTTTATTTAAATAATAAAAAAATAAAGTCCAGCAATATCTAGTAAACAACAGATCTGTAAATTTATTTTTTTATATTTAAACTAAAAAAATATTTTTTCTAATTGTAAAAAATAAAAAATTCCAAAAATATTCAAAAAAAAAATTAAAATTTTAAATTTTTAATTAATTTATTCTTAATTTGTGAACAAGTGCAGCAAAAAAAAGTCAACTGTCTAGGTGTAGCATTATCCGGTGAATAAAAAAATAAAAAATATTTTTAAAAAATAAAAATTTTAAAAAATAAATTTTTATTTTTAATTTTTAAATTATATTATTAAATGTTTTTTATTTAAATAATAAAAAAATAAAGTCCAACAATATCTAGTAAACAACAGATCTATAAATTTATTTTTTTAATATTTAAACTAAAAAATTTTTTTTCTAATTGTAAAAAAAAATTCCAAAAATATTAAAAAATAAAAAAATAAAATTTTAAATTTTTTAAATTAATTTATTCTTAATTTGTGAACAAGTGCAGCAAAAAAAGTCAACTTCTAGGTGTAGATTATCCGGTGAATAAAAAATAAAAAATATTTTAAAAAATAAAAATTTAAAAAACTAAATTTTTATTTTTGAATTTTAAATTATATTATTAAATTTTTTATTTAAATAATAAAAAAATAAAGTCCAGCAATATCTAGTAAACAACAGATCTGTAAATTTATTTTTTTAATATTTAAACTAAAAAAATATTTTTTCTAATTGTAAAAAAATAAAAAATTCCAAAAATATTCAAAAAATAAAAAAATTAAAATTTTAAATTTTTTAAATTAATTTATTCTTAATTTGTGAACAAGTGCAGCAAAAAAAAGTCAACTGTCTAGGTGTAGCGTTATCCGGTGAATAAAAAAATAAAAAATATTTTTAAAAAATAAAAATTTAAAAAACTAAATTTTTATTTTTTAATTTTTAAATTATATTATTAAATGTTTTTTATTTAAATAATAAAAAAATAAAGTCCAGCAATATCTAGTAAACAACAGATCTGTAAATTTATTTTTTTAATATTTAAACTAAAAAAATATTTTTTCTAATTGTAAAAAATAAAAAATTCCAAAATATCAAAAAATAAAAATAAAATTTTAAATTTTTTAAATTAATTTATTCTTAATTTGTGAACAAGTGCAGCAAAAAAAAGTCAACTGTCTAGGTGTAGCATTATCCGGTGAATAAAAAAATAAAAAATATTTTAAAAAATAAAAATTTTAAAAAACAAATTTTTTATTTTTAATTTTTAAATTATATTATTAAATGTTTTTTATTTAAATAATAAAAAAATAAAGTCCAACAATATCTAGTAAACAACAGATCTATAAATTTATTTTTTTAATATTTAAACTAAAAAAATATTTTTTCTAATTGTAAAAAATAAAAAATTCCAAAAATATTCAAAAATAAAAAAATTAAAATTTAAATTTTTTAAATTAATTTATTCTTAATTCGTGAACAAGTGCAGCAAAAAAAGTCAACTGTCTAGGTGTAGCATTATCCGGTGAATAAAAAATAAAAAATATTTTAAAAAAATAAAAATTAAAAAAACTAAAGTTTTTATTTTTAATTTTAAATTATATTATTAAATTTTTTATTTAAATAATAAAAA
>NC_092045.1:59076090-59196690 GCF_003086295.3 Arachis hypogaea
TTTACTAGATATTGTTGGACTTTATTTTTTTATTATTTAAATAAAAAACATTTAATAATATAATTTAAAAATTAAAAAATAAAAAATTTAGTTTTTTAAATTTTTATTTTTTAAAATATTTTTTATTTTTTATTCACCGGATAATGCTACACCTAGACAGTTGACTTTTTTTGCTGCACTTGTTCACAAATTAAGAATAAATTAATTTAAAAAATTTAAAATTTTAATTTTTTATTTTTGATATTTTTGAATTTTTTATTTTTTTACAATTAGAAAAAATATTTTTTTAGTTTAAATATTAAAAAAATAAATTTACAGATCTGTTGTTTACTAGATATTGTTGGACTTTATTTTTTTATTATTTAAATAAAAAATATTTAATAATATAATTTAAAAATTCAAAAATAAAAATTTAGTTTTTTTAAATTTTTATTTTTTAAAAATATTTTTTATTTTTTTATTCACCGGATAAGCTACACCTAGACAGTTGACTTTTTTTGCTGCACTTGTTCACGAATTAAGAATAAATTAATTTAAAAAATTTAAATTTTAATTTTTTTATTTTTTGAATATTTTTGGAATTTTTTATTTTTTACAATTAGAAAAAATATTTTTTTAGTTTAAATATTAAAAAAATAAATTTATAGATCTGTTGTTTACTAGATATTGTTGGACTTTATTTTTTTATTATTTAAATAAAAAACATTTAATAATATAATTTAAAAATTAAAAAATAAAAATTTAGTTTTTTAAATTTTTATTTTTTAAAAATATTTTTTATTTTTTTATTCACCGGATAATGCTACACCTAGACAGTTGACTTTTTTTTGCTGCACTTGTTCACAAATTAAGAATAAATTAATTTAAAAAATTTAAAATTTTAATTTTTTATTTTTTGAATATTTTTGGAATTTTTTATTTTTTTACAATTAGAAAAAATATTTTTTTAGTTTAAATATTAAAAAAATAAATTTACAGATCTGTTGTTTACTAGATATTGCTGGACTTTATTTTTTTATTATTTAAATAAAAAAATTTAATAATATAATTTAAAAATTCAAAAATAAAAAATTTAGTTTTTTCAAATTTTTATTTTTTAGAAATATTTTTTATTTTTTATTCACCGGATAATGCTACACCTAGACAGTTGACTTTTTTTGCTGCACTTGTTCACAAATTAAGAATAAATTAATTTAAAATTTATTTTATTTTTTAGATATTTTTGGAATTTTTTATTTTTTTACAATTAGAAAAAATATTTTTTTAGTTTAAATATTAAAAAAATAAATTTACAGATCTGTTGTTTACTAGATATTGTTGGACTTTATTTTTTTATTATTTAAATAAAAAACATTTAATAATATAATTTAAAAATTCAAAAATAAAAAATTTAGTTTTTTAAATTTTTATTTTTTTAAAATATTTTTTATTTTTTTATTCACCGGATAACGCTACACCTAGACAGTTGACTTTTTTTGCTGCACTTGTTCACGAATTAAGAATAAATTAATTTAAAAAATTTAAAATTTTAATTTTTTTATTTTTTGAATATTTTTGGAATTTTTTATTTTTTACAATTAGAAAAAAATATTTTTTTAGTTTAAATATTAAAAAAATAAATTTACAGATCTGTTGTTTACTAGATATTGTTGGACTTTATTTTTTTATTATTTAAATAAAAAACATTTAATAATATAATTTAAAAATTAAAAATAAAAAATTTAGTTTTTTAAATTTTTATTTTTTAGAAATATTTTTTATTTTTTTATTCACCGGATAATGCTACACCTAGACAGTTGACTTTTTTTGCTGCACTTGTTCACAAATTAAGAATAAATTAATTTAAAAAATTTAAAATTTTAATTTTTTATTTTTTGATATTTTTGGAATTTTTATTTTTTTACAATTAGAAAAAATATTTTTTTAGTTTAAATATTAAAAAAATAAATTTACAGATCTGTTGTTTACTAGATATTGTTGGACTTTATTTTTTTATTATTTAAATAAAAAAATTTAATAATATAATTTAAAAATTCAAAAATAAAAATTTAGTTTTTTTAAATTTTTATTTTTTTAAAAATATTTTTTATTTTTTTATTCACCGGATAATGCTACACCTAGACAGTTGACTTTTTTTGCTGCACTTGTTCACAAATTAAGAATAAATTAATTTAAAAAATTTAAAATTTTAATTTTTTTATTTTTTGAATATTTTTGGAATTTTTATTTTTTACAATTAGAAAAAAATATTTTTTAGTTTAAATATTAAAAAAATAAATTTATAGATCTGTTGTTTACTAGATATTGTTGGACTTTATTTTTTTATTATTTAAATAAAAAACATTTAATAATATAATTTAAAAATTAAAAATAAAAAATTTAGTTTTTTAAATTTTTATTTTTTAAAATATTTTTTATTTTTTTATTCACCGGATAATGCTACACCTAGACAGTTGACTTTTTTTGCTGCACTTGTTCACAAATTAAGAATAAATTAATTTAAAAAATTTAAAATTTTAATTTTTTTATTTTTTAATATTTTTGGAATTTTTTTTTTTTACAATTAGAAAAAAATATTTTTTAGTTTAAATATTAAAAAAATAAATTTATAGATCTGTTGTTTACTAGATATTGTTGGACTTTATTTTTTTATTATTTAAATAAAAAACATTTAATAATATAATTTAAAAATTAAAAATAAAAATTTAGTTTTTTAAAATTTTTATTTTTTAAAAATATTTTTTATTTTTTTATTCACCGGATAATGCTACACCTAGACAGTTGACTTTTTTTGCTGCACTTGTTCACAAATTAAGAATAAATTAATTTAAAAAATTTAAAATTTTAATTTTTTATTTTTGAATATTTTTGGAATTTTTTATTTTTTACAATTAGAAAAAATATTTTTTTAGTTTAAATACTAAAAAAATAAATTTACAGATCTGTTGTTTACTAGATATTGCTGGACTTTATTTTTTTATTATTTAAATAAAAAATATTTAAAATATAATTTAAAATTCAAAAATAAAAAATTTAGTTTTTTAAATTTTTATTTTTTAGAAATATTTTTTATTTTTTTATTCACCGGATAATGCTACACCTAGACAGTTGACTTTTTTTGCTGCACTTGTTCACAAATTAAGAATAAATTAATTTAAAAAATTTAAATTTTAATTTTTTTATTTTTTGAATATTTTTGGAATTTTTTTTTTTACAATTAGAAAAAAATATTTTTTTAGTTTAAATATTAAAAAAATAAATTTATAGATCTGTTGTTTACTAGATATTGTTGGACTTTATTTTTTTATTATTTAAATAAAAAACATTTAATAATATAATTTAAAAATTAAAAAATAAAAAATTTAGTTTTTTAAAATTTTTATTTTTTAAAAATATTTTTTATTTTTTTATTCACCGGATAATGCTACACCTAGACAGTTGACTTTTTTTTGCTGCACTTGTTCACAAATTAAGAATAAATTAATTTAAAAAATTTAAAATTTTAATTTTTTTATTTTTGAATATTTTTGGAATTTTTATTTTTTTACAATTAGAAAAAATATTTTTTTAGTTTAAATACTAAAAATAATAAATTTACAGATCTGTTGTTTACTAGATATTGCTGGACTTTATTTTTTTATTATTTAAATAAAAAATATTTAAAATATAATTTAAAATTCAAAAATAAAAAATTTAGTTTTTTCAAATTTTTATTTTTTAGAAATATTTTTTATTTTTTATTCACCGGATAATTCTACACCTAGACAATTGACTTTTTTTGCTGCACTTGTTCACAAATTAAGAATAAATTAATTTAAATTTTTTTATTTTTTTAGATATTTTTGGAATTTTTTATTTTTTTACAATTAAAAAAAATATTTTTTTGTTTAAATATTAAAAAAATAAATTTACATATCTGTTGTTTACTAGATATTGTTGGACTTTATTTTTTTATTATTTAAATAAAAAACATTTAATAATATAATTTAAAAATTCAAAAATAAAAATTTGTTTTTTCAAATTTTTTATTTTTTTAAAATATTTTTTATTTTTTTATTCACCGGATAACGCTACACCTAGACAGTTGACTTTTTTTGCTGCACTTGTTCACGAATTAAAATAAATTAATTTAAAAAATTTAAAATTTTAATTTTTTTATTTTTTGAATATTTTTGGAATTTTTTATTTTTTACAATTAGAAAAAAATATTTTTTTAGTTTAAATATTAAAAAAATAAATTTATAGATCTGTTGTTTACTAGATATTGTTGGACTTTATTTTTTTATTATTTAAATAAAAACATTTAATAATATAATTTAAAAATTAAAAATAAAAAATTTAGTTTTTTAAATTTTTATTTTTTAGAAATATTTTTTATTTTTTTATTCACCGGATAATGCTACACCTAGACAGTTGACTTTTTTTGCTGCACTTGTTCACGAATTAAGAATAAATTAATTTAAAAAATTTAAAATTTTAATTTTTTTATTTTTTAATATTTTTGGAATTTTTTATTTTTTTACAATTAGAAAAAAATATTTTTTTAGTTTAAATATTAAAAAAATAAATTTATAGATCTGTTGTTTACTAGATATTGTTGGACTTTATTTTTTTATTATTTAAATAAAAAACATTTAATAATATAATTTAAAAATTAAAAAATAAAAAATTTAGTTTTTTAAATTTTTATTTTTTAAAATATTTTTTATTTTTTTATTCACCGGATAATGCTACACCTAGACAGTTGACTTTTTTTTGCTGCACTTGTTCACAAATTAAGAATAAATTAATTTAAAAAATTTAAATTTTAATTTTTTATTTTTTAATATTTTTGGAATTTTTTTTTTTTACAATTAGAAAAAATATTTTTTTAGTTTAAATATTAAAAAAATAAATTTACAGATCTGTTGTTTACTAGATATTGTTGGACTTTATTTTTTTATTATTTAAATAAAAAAATTTAATAATATAATTTAAAAATTCAAAAAATAAAAATTTGTTTTTTAAATTTTTATTTTTTTAAAAATATTTTTTATTTTTTTATTCACCGGATAACGCTACACCTAGACAGTTGACTTTTTTTGCTGCACTTGTTCACGAATTAAGAATAAATTAATTTAAAAAATTTAAAATTTTAATTTTTTTATTTTTTGAATATTTTTGGAATTTTTTATTTTTTACAATTAGAAAAAATATTTTTTTAGTTTAAATATTAAAAAAATAAATTTATAGATCTGTTGTTTACTAGATATTGTTGGACTTTATTTTTTTATTATTTAAATAAAAACATTTAATAATATAATTTAAAAATTAAAAATAAAAAATTTAGTTTTTTAAATTTTTATTTTTTAAAATATTTTTTATTTTTTTATTCACCGGATAATGCTACACCTAGACAGTTGACTTTTTTTTGCTGCACTTGTTCACAAATTAAGAATAAATTAATTTAAAAAATTTAAAATTTTAATTTTTTATTTTTTGAATATTTTTGGAATTTTTTATTTTTTTACAATTAGAAAAAATATTTTTTTAGTTTAAATATTAAAAAAATAAATTTACAGATCTGTTGTTTACTAGATATTGCTGGACTTTATTTTTTTATTATTTAAATAAAAAAATTTAAAATATAATTTAAAATTCAAAAATAAAAAATTTAGTTTTTTTAAAATATTTTTTTTTTTTATTCACCGGATAATGCTACACCTAGAAGTTGACTTTTTTTGCTGCACTTTTCACAAATTAAGAATAAATTAATTTAAAAAATTTAAAATTTTAATTTTTTTATTTTTTGAATATTTTTGGAATTTTTTTTTTTACAATTAGAAAAAATATTTTTTAGTTTAAATATTAAAAAAATAAATTTATAGATCTGTTGTTTACTAGATATTGTTGGACTTTATTTTTTTATTATTTAAATAAAAACATTTAATAATATAATTTAAAAATTAAAAATAAAAATTTATTTTTTTAAATTTTTATTTTTTAAAAATATTTTTTATTTTTTTATTCACCGGATAATGCTACACCTAGACAGTTGACTTTTTTTTGCTGCACTTGTTCACAAATTAAGAATAAATTAATTTAAAAAATTTAAAATTTTAATTTTTTTATTTTTGAATATTTTTGGAATTTTTATTTTTTTACAATTAGAAAAAATATTTTTTTAGTTTAAATACTAAAAATAATAAATTTACAGATCTGTTGTTTACTAGATATTGCTGGACTTTATTTTTTTATTATTTAAATAAAAAAATTTAAAATATAATTTAAAATTTCAAAATAAAAAATTTAGTTTTTTCAAATTTTTATTTTTTAGAAATATTTTTTATTTTTTATTCACCGGATAATTCTACACCTAGACATTGACTTTTTTTGCTGCACTTGTTCACAAATTAAGAATAAATTAATTTAAAATTTATTTTATTTTTTAGATATTTTTGGAATTTTTATTTTTTTACAATTAGAAAAAATATTTTTTTGTTTAAATATTAAAAAAATAAATTTACAGATCTGTTGTTTACTAGATATTGTTGGACTTTATTTTTTTATTATTTAAATAAAAAACATTTAATAATATAATTTAAAAATTCAAAAATAAAAATTTTTTTTTCAAATTTTTATTTTTTAAAATATTTTTTATTTTTTTATTCACCGGATAAGCTACACCTAGATAGTTGACTTTTTTTGCTGCACTTGTTCACGAATTAAGAATAAATTAATTTAAAAAATTTAAAATTTTAATTTTTTTATTTTTTGAATATTTTTGGAATTTTTTATTTTTTACAATTAGAAAAAAATATTTTTTTAGTTTAAATATTAAAAAAATAAATTTATAGATCTGTTGTTTACTAGATATTGTTGGACTTTATTTTTTTATTATTTAAATAAAAACATTTAATAATATAATTTAAAAATTAAAAATAAAAAATTTAGTTTTTTAAAATTTTTATTTTTTAGAAATATTTTTTATTTTTTTATTCACCGGATAATGCTACACCTAGACAGTTGACTTTTTTTGCTGCACTTGTTCACAAATTAAGAATAAATTAATTTAAAAAATTTAAAATTTTAATTTTTTTATTTTTTAATATTTTTGGAATTTTTTATTTTTTTACAATTAGAAAAAATATTTTTTTAGTTTAAATATTAAAAAAATAAATTTATAGATCTGTTGTTTACTAGATATTGTTGGACTTTATTTTTTTATTATTTAAATAAAAAACATTTAATAATATAATTTAAAAATTAAAAATAAAAAATTTAGTTTTTTAAATTTTTATTTTTTAGAAATATTTTTTATTTTTTTATTCACCGGATAATGCTACACCTAGACAGTTGACTTTTTTTGCTGCACTTGTTCACAAATTAAGAATAAATTAATTTAAAAAATTTAAAATTTTAATTTTTTATTTTTGATATTTTTGGAATTTTTTATTTTTTACAATTAGAAAAAATATTTTTTTAGTTTAAATATTAAAAAAATAAATTTACAGATCTGTTGTTTACTAGATATTTTGGACTTTATTTTTTTATTATTTAAATAAAAAAATTTAATAATATAATTTAAAAATTCAAAAATAAAAATTTGTTTTTTAAATTTTTATTTTTTAAAAATATTTTTTATTTTTTTATTCACCGGATAACGCTACACCTAGACAGTTGACTTTTTTTGCTGCACTTGTTCACGAATTAAGAATAAATTAATTTAAAAAATTTAAATTTTAATTTTTTTATTTTTTGAATATTTTTGGAATTTTTTATTTTTTACAATTAGAAAAAAATATTTTTTTAGTTTAAATATTAAAAAAATAAATTTATAGATCTGTTGTTTACTAGATATTGTTGGACTTTATTTTTTTATTATTTAAATAAAAAACATTTAATAATATAATTTAAAAATTAAAAATAAAAAATTTAGTTTTTTAAAATTTTTATTTTTTAAAAATATTTTTTATTTTTTTATTCACCGGATAATGCTACACCTAGACAGTTGACTTTTTTTTGCTGCACTTGTTCACAAATTAAGAATAAATTAATTTAAAAAATTTAAAATTTTAATTTTTTTATTTTTGAATATTTTTGGAATTTTTTATTTTTTTACAATTAGAAAAAATATTTTTTTAGTTTAAATATTAAAAAAATAAATTTACAGATCTGTTGTTTACTAGATATTGCTGGACTTTATTTTTTTATTATTTAAATAAAAAAATTTAATAATATAATTTAAAATTCAAAAATAAAAAATTTAGTTTTTTAAATTTTTATTTTTTAAAATATTTTTTATTTTTTTATTCACCGGATAATGCTACACCTAGACAGTTGACTTTTTTTGCTGCACTTGTTCACGAATTAAGAATAAATTAATTTAAAAAATTTAAAATTTTAATTTTTTTATTTTTTGAATATTTTTGGAATTTTTTTTTTTTACAATTAGAAAAAATATTTTTTTAGTTTAAATATTAAAAAAATAAATTTATAGATCTGTTGTTTACTAGATATTGTTGGACTTTATTTTTTTATTATTTAAATAAAAAACATTTAATAATATAATTTAAAAATTAAAAATAAAAATTTATTTTTTAAATTTTTATTTTTTAAAATATTTTTTATTTTTTTATTCACCGGATAATGCTACACCTAGACAGTTGACTTTTTTTTGCTGCACTTGTTCACAAATTAAGAATAAATTAATTTAAAAAATTTAAAATTTTAATTTTTTATTTTTTGAATATTTTTGGAATTTTTTATTTTTTACAATTAGAAAAAATATTTTTTTAGTTTAAATACTAAAAAAATAAATTTACAGATCTGTTGTTTACTAGATATTGCTGGACTTTATTTTTTTATTATTTAAATAAAAAAATTTAAAATATAATTTAAAATTCAAAAATAAAAAATTTAGTTTTTTAAATTTTTATTTTTTTAGAAATATTTTTTATTTTTTTATTCACCGGATAATTCTACACCTAGACAGTTGACTTTTTTTGCTGCACTTGTTCACAAATTAAGAATAAATTAATTTAAAAAATTTAAATTTTAATTTTTTTATTTTTTGAATATTTTTGGAATTTTTTTTTTTACAATTAGAAAAAAATATTTTTTTAGTTTAAATATTAAAAAAATAAATTTATAGATCTGTTGTTTACTAGATATTGTTGGACTTTATTTTTTTATTATTTAAATAAAAAACATTTAATAATATAATTTAAAATTAAAAATAAAAAATTTAGTTTTTTAAATTTTTATTTTTTAAAAATATTTTTTATTTTTTTATTCACCGGATAATGCTACACCTAGACAGTTGACTTTTTTTTGCTGCAGTTGTTCACAAATTAAGAATAAATTAATTTAAAAAATTTAAAATTTTATTTTTTTTGAATATTTTTGGAATTTTTTATTTTTTACAATTAGAAAAAATATTTTTTTAGTTTAAATACTAAAAATAATAAATTTACAGATCTGTTGTTTACTAGATATTGCTGGACTTTATTTTTTTATTATTTAAATAAAAAATATTTAAAATATAATTTAAAATTTCAAAAATAAAAAATTTAGTTTTTTCAAATTTTTATTTTTTAGAAATATTTTTTATTTTTTATTCACCGGATAATCTACACCTAGACAGTTGACTTTTTTTGCTGCACTTGTTCAAAATTAAGAATAAATTAATTTAAATTTTTTTTTTTTATTTTTTAATATTTTTGGAATTTTTTATTTTTTTACAATTAGAAAAAATATTTTTTTGTTTAAATATTAAAAAAATAAATTTACAGATCTGTTGTTTACTAGATATTGTTGGACTTTATTTTTTTATTATTTAAATAAAAAACATTTAATAATATAATTTAAAAATTCAAAAATAAAAATTTGTTTTTTAAATTTTTATTTTTTTAAAAATATTTTTTATTTTTTTATTCACCGGATAACGCTACACCTAGACAGTTGACTTTTTTTGCTGCACTTGTTCACGAATTAAGAATAAATTAATTTAAAAAATTTAAAATTTTAATTTTTTTTTTTTGAATATTTTTGGAATTTTTTATTTTTTTACAATTAGAAAAAATATTTTTTTAGTTTAAATATTAAAAAAATAAATTTATAGATCTGTTGTTTACTAGATATTGTTGGACTTTATTTTTTTATTATTTAAATAAAAACATTTAATAATATAATTTAAAAATTAAAAATAAAAAATTTAGTTTTTTAAAATTTTTATTTTTTAGAAATATTTTTTATTTTTTTATTCACCGGATAATGCTACACCTAGACAGTTGACTTTTTTTGCTGCACTTATTCACGAATTAAGAATAAATTAATTTAAAAAATTTAAAATTTTAATTTTTTTATTTTTTAATATTTTTGAATTTTTTATTTTTTTACAATTAGAAAAAATATTTTTTTAGTTTAAATATTAAAAAAATAAATTTATAGATCTGTTTTTACTAGATATTGTTGGACTTTATTTTTTTATTATTTAAATAAAAAACATTTAAAATATAATTTAAAAATTAAAAATAAAAAATTTAGTTTTTTAAATTTTTATTTTTTAGAAATATTTTTTATTTTTTTATTCACCGGATAATGCTACACCTAGACAGTTGACTTTTTTTTGCTGCACTGTTCGCAAATTAAGAATAAATTAATTTAAAAAATTTAAAATTTTAATTTTTTTATTTTTTGAATATTTTTGGAATTTTTTATTTTTTTACAATTAGAAAAAAATATTTTTTTAGTTTAAATACTAAAAATAATAAATTTACAGATCTGTTGTTTACTAATATTGCTGGACTTTATTTTTTTATTATTTAAATAAAAAATATTTAAAAATATAATTTAAAATTTCAAAATAAAAAATTTAGTTTTTTCAAATTTTTTATTTTTTTAGAAATATTTTTTATTTTTTTATTCACCGGATAATTCTACACCTAGATAGTTGACTTTTTTTGCTGCACTTGTTCACAAATTAAGAATAAATTAATTTAAAAAATTTAAAATTTTAATTTTTTTATTTTTTGAATATTTTTGGAATTTTTTTTACAATTAGAAAAAAATATTTTTTTAGTTTAAATATTAAAAAAATAAATTTATAGATCTGTTGTTTACTAGATATTGTTGGACTTTATTTTTTTATTATTTAAATAAAAAACATTTAATAATATAATTTAAAAATTAAAAATAAAAAATTTAGTTTTTTAAATTTTTATTTTTTAAAATATTTTTATTTTTTTATTCACCGGATAATGCTACACCTAGACAGTTGACTTTTTTTTGCTGCAGTTTTCACAAATTAAGAATAAATTAATTTAAAAAATTTAAAATTTTATTTTTTTTTTTGAATATTTTTGGAATTTTTTATTTTTTTACAATTAGAAAAAATATTTTTTTAGTTTAAATACTAAAAAAATAAATTTACAGATCTGTTGTTTACTAGATATTGCTGGACTTTATTTTTTTATTATTTAAATAAAAAATATTTAAAATATAATTTAAAATTTCCTAAAATAAAAAATTTAGTTTTTTCAAATATTTTATTTTTTTAGAAATATTTTTTATTTTTTATTCACCGGATAATTCTACACCTAGACAATTGACTTTTTTTGCTGCACTTGTTCAAAATTAAGAATAAATTAATTTAAATTTTTTTATTTTTTAGATATTTTTGGAATTTTTTATTTTTTTACAATTATAAAAAATATTTTTTTGTTTAAATATTAAAAAAATAAATTTACATATCTGTTGTTACTAGATATTGTTGGACTTTATTTTTTTATTATTTAAATAAAAAACATTTAATAATATAATTTAAAAATTCAAAAATAAAAAATTTTTTTTTTTTTTTTTCAAATTTTTTATTTTTTTATTCACCGGATAACGCTACACCTAGACAGTTGACTTTTTTTGCTGCACTTGTTCACGAATTAATAATAAATTAATTTAAAAAATTTAAAATTTTAATTTTTTTTTTTGAATATTTTTGGAATTTTTTATTTTTTTACAATTAGAAAAAATATTTTTTTTAGTTTAAATATTAAAAAAATAAATTTATAGATCTGTTGTTTACTAGATATTGTTGGACTTTATTTTTTTTATTATTTAAATAAAAACAATTTAATAATATAATTTAAAAATTAAAAAT
This sequence comes from Arachis hypogaea, assembly GCF_003086295.3. Lineage (NCBI taxonomy): Eukaryota > Viridiplantae > Streptophyta > Magnoliopsida > Fabales > Fabaceae > Arachis > Arachis hypogaea. Next base: position 59,088,227 of record NC_092045.1, read on the forward strand.
AAAAAATTTAGTTTTTTAAAATTTTTATTTTTTAGAAATATTTTTTATTTTTTTATTCACCGGATAATGCTACACCTAGACAGTTGACTTTTTTTGCTGCACTTATTCACGAATTAAGAATAAATTAATTTAAAAAGATTTAAAATTTTAATTTTTTTATTTTTTAATATTTTTTGAATTTTTTATTTTTTTACAATTAGAAAAAAATATTTTTTTAGTTTAAATATTAAAAAAATAAATTTATAGATCTGTTGTTTACTAGATATTGTTGGACTTTATTTTTTTATTATTTAAATAAAAAACATTTAAAATATAATTTAAAAATTAAAAAATAAAAAATTTAGTTTTTTAAAATTTTTATTTTTTAGAAATATTTTTTATTTTTTATTCACCGAATAATGCTACACCTAGACAGTTGACTTTTTTTTGCTGCACTGTTCGCAAATTAAGAATAAATTAATTTAAAAAATTTAAAATTTTAATTTTTTTATTTTTTGAATATTTTTGGAATTTTTTATTTTTTTACAATTAGAAAAAAATATTTTTTTAGTTTAAATACTAAAAATAATAAATTTACAGATCTGTTGTTTACTATATATTGCTGGACTTTATTTTTTTATTATTTAAATAAAAAATATTTAAAAATATAATTTAAAATTTTCAAAATAAAAAATTTAGTTTTTTCAAATTTTTTATTTTTTTAGAAATATTTTTTATTTTTTTATTCACCGGATAATTCTACACCTAGATAGTTGACTTTTTTTGTTGCACTTGTTCACAAATTAAGAATAAATTAATTTAAAAAATTTAAAATTTTAATTTTTTTATTTTTTGAATATTTTTGGAATTTTTTTTACAATTAGAAAAAAATATTTTTTTAGTTTAAATATTAAAAAAATAAATTTATAGATCTGTTGTTTACTAGATATTGTTGGACTTTATTTTTTTATTATTTAAATAAAAAACATTTAATAATATAATTTAAAATTAAAAAATAAAAATTTAGTTTTTTAAATTTTTATTTTTTAAAAATATTTTTATTTTTTTATTCACCGGATAATGCTACACCTAGACAGTTGACTTTTTTTTGCTGCAGTTATTCACAAATTAAGAATAAATTAATTTAAAAAATTTAAAATTTTATTTTTTTTGAATATTTTTGGAATTTTTTATTTTTTACAATTAGAAAAATATTTTTTTAGTTTAAATACTAAAAATAATAAATTTACAGATCTGTTGTTTACTAGATATTGCTGGACTTTATTTTTTTATTATTTAAATAAAAAATATTTAAAAATATAATTTAAAATTTTCCTAAAATAAAAAATTTAGTTTTTTCAAATATTTTATTTTTTTAGAAATATTTTTTATTTTTTATTCACCGGATAATTCTACACCTAGACAATTGACTTTTTTTGCTGCACTTGTTCAAAAATTAAGAATAAATTAATTTAAATTTTTTTATTTTTTAGATATTTTTGGAATTTTTTATTTTTTTACAATTATAAAAAATATTTTTTTGTTTAAATATTAAAAAATTATAAATTTACATATCTGTTGTTCACTAGATATTGTTGGACTTTATTTTTTTATTATTTAAATAAAAAACATTTAATAATATAATTTAAAAATTCAAAAATAAAAAATTTTGTTTTTTCAAATTTTTTATTTTTTAAAAATATTTTTTATTTTTTTATTCACCGGATAACGCTACACCTAGACAGTTGACTTTTTTTGCTGCACTTGTTCACGAATTAATAATAAATTAATTTAAAAAATTTAAAATTTTAATTTTTTTTTTGAATATTTTTGGAATTTTTTATTTTTTTACAATTAGAAAAAATATTTTTTTTAGTTTAAATAATAAAAAAATAAATTTATAGATCTGTTGTTTACTAGATATTGTTGGACTTTATTTTTTTTATTATTTAAATAAAAACAATTTAATAATATAATTTAAAAATTAAAAATTAAAAAATTTAGTTTTTTAAAATTTTTATTTTTTAGAAATATTTTTTATTTTTTTATTCACCGGATAATGCTACACCTAGACAGTTGACTTTTTTTTGCTGCACTTATTCACGAATTAAGAATAAATTAATTTAAAAAGATTTAAAATTTTAATTTTTTTATTTTTTAATATTTTTTGAATTTTTTATTTTTTTACAATTAGAAAAAAATATTTTTTTAGTTTAAATATTAAAAAAATAAATTTATAGATCTGTTATTTACTAGATATTGTTGGACTTTATTTTTTTATTATTTAAATAAAAAACATTTAAAAATATAATTTAAAAATTAAAAAATAAAAAATTTAGTTTTTTAAAATTTTTATTTTTTAGAAATATTTTTTATTTTTTTATTCACCGAATAATGCTACACCTAGACAGTTGACTTTTTTTTGCTGCACCTGTTCGCAAATTAAGAATAAATTAATTTAAAAAATTTAAAATTTTAATTTTTTTATTTTTGAATATTTTTGGAATTTTTTATTTTTTTACAATTAGAAAAAAATATTTTTTTTAGTTTAAATACTAAAAATAAAAATTTACAGATCTGTTGTTTACTATATATTGCTGGACTTTATTTTTTTTATTATTTAAATAAAAAATATTTAAAATATAATTTAAAATTTCAAAAGTAAAAAATTTAGTTTTTTCAAATTTTTATTTTTTTAGAAATATTTTTTATTTTTTTATTCACCGGATAATTCTACACCTAGATAGTTGACTTTTTTTGTTGCACTTGTTCACAAATTAAGAATAAATTAATTTAAAAAATTTAAAATTTTAATTTTTTTATTTTTTGAATATTTTTGGAATTTTTTTTACAATTAGAAAAAAATATTTTTTTAGTTTAAATATTAAAAAAATAAATTTATAGATCTGTTGTTTACTAGATATTGTTGGACTTTATTTTTTTATTATTTAAATAAAAAACATTTAATAATATAATTTATAAATTAAAAAATAAAAAATTTAGTTTTTTAAAATTTTTATTTTTTAAAAATATTTTTATTTTTTTATTCACCGGATAATGCTACACCTAGACAGTTGACTTTTTTTTGCTGCAGTTATTCACAAATTAAGAATAAATTAATTTAAAAAATTTAAAATTTTATTTTTTTGAATATTTTTGGAATTTTTTAGTTTTTTACAATTAGTAAAAATATTTTTTTTAGTTTAAATACTAAAAATAATAAATTTACAGATCTGTTGTTTACTAGATATTGCTGGACTTTATTTTTTTATTATTTAAATAAAAAATATTTAAAAATATAATTTAAAATTTTCCTAAAATAAAAAATTTAGTTTTTTCAAATATTTTATTTTTTAGAAATATTTTTTATTTTTTATTCACCGGATAATTCTACACCTAGACAATTGACTTTTTTTGCTGCACTTGTTCAAAATTAAGAATAAATTAATTTAAATTTTTTTATTTTTTAGATATTTTTGGAATTTTTTATTTTTTTACAATTATAAAAAATATTTTTTTGTTTAAATATTAAAAAATATAAATTTACATATCTGTTGTTACTAGATATTGTTGGACTTTATTTTTTTATTATTTAAATAAAAAACATTTAATAATATAATTTAAAAATTCAAAAATAAAAAATTTTGTTTTTTCAAATTTTTATTTTTTAAAAATATTTTTTATTTTTTTATTCACCGGATAACGCTACACCTAGACAGTTGACTTTTTTTGCTGCACTTGTTCACGAATTAATAATAAATTAATTTAAAAAATTTAAAATTTTAATTTTTTTTTGAATATTTTTGGAATTTTTTATTTTTTACAATTAGAAAAAATATTTTTTTAGTTTAAATATAAAAAAATAAATTTATAGATCTGTTGTTTACTAGATATTGTTGGACTTTATTTTTTTATTATTTAAATAAAAAAATTTAATAATATAATTTAAAATTAAAAATAAAAAATTTAGTTTTTTAAAATTTTTATTTTTTAGAAATATTTTTTATTTTTTATTCACCGGATAATGCTACACCTAGACAGTTGATTTTTTTGCTGCACTTATTCACGAATTAAGAATAAATTAATTTAAAAAATTTAAATTTTAATTTTTTATTTTTTAATATTTTTGAATTTTTATTTTTTTACAATTAGAAAAAAATATTTTTTAGTTTAAATATTAAAAAAATAAATTTATAGATCTGTTATTTACTAGATATTGTTGGACTTTATTTTTTTATTATTTAAATAAAAAACATTTAATAATATAATTTAAAAATTCAAAAATAAAAAATTTTGTTTTTTCAAATTTTTATTTTTTTAAAAATATTTTTTATTTTTTTATTCACCGGATAACGCTACACCTAGACAGTTGACTTTTTTTGCTGCACTTGTTCACGAATTAATAATAAATTAATTTAAAAAATTTAAAATTTTAATTTTTTTTTGAATATTTTTGGAATTTTTTATTTTTTTACAATTAGAAAAAAATATTTTTTTTAGTTTAAATAATAAAAAAATAAATTTATAGATCTGTTGTTTACTAGATATTGTTGGACTTTATTTTTTTATTATTTAAATAAAAACAATTTAATAATATAATTTAAAAATTAAAAATTAAAAAATTTAGTTTTTTAAAATTTTTATTTTTTAGAAATATTTTTTATTTTTTTATTCACCGGATAATGCTACACCTAGACAGTTGATTTTTTTTGCTGCACTTATTCACGAATTAAGAATAAATTAATTTAAAAAGATTTAAAATTTTAATTTTTTATTTTTTAATATTTTTTGAATTTTTTATTTTTTTACAATTAGAAAAAAATATTTTTTTAGTTTAAATATTAAAAAAAATAAATTTATAGATCTGTTATTTACTAGATATTGTTGGACTTTATTTTTTTATTATTTAAATAAAAAACATTTAAAAATATAATTTAAAAATTAAAAAATAAAAAATTTAGTTTTTTAAAATTTTTATTTTTTAGAAATATTTTTTATTTTTTTATTCACCGAATAATGCTACACCTAGACAGTTGACTTTTTTTTGCTGCACCTGTTCGCAAATTAAGAATAAATTAATTTAAAAAATTTAAAATTTTAATTTTTATTTCTCGGATATTTTTGGAATTTTTAATTTTTTTACAATTAGAAAAAATATTTTTTTTAGTTTAAATATTAAAAAAAATAAATTTACAGATCTGTTGTTTACTAGATATTATTGGACTTTATTTTTTTATTATTTAAATAAAAATATTTAATAATATAATTTAAAAATTCAAAAAATAAAAAAGTTTGTTTTTTTAAGTTTTTAATTTTTTTAAAAATATTTTTTATTTTTTTATTCACCGGATAACGCTACACTTAGACAGTTGACTTTTTTTTGCTGCACTTGTTCACGAATTAAGAATAAATTAATTTAAAAAATTTCAAATTTTAATTTTTTTATTTTTTTAATATTTTTGGAATTTTTTATTTTTTTACAATTAGAAAAAAATATTTTTTTAGTTTAAATATAAAAAAAAATAAATTTATAGATCTGTTGTTTACTAGATATTGTTGGACTTTATTTTTTTATTATTTAAATAAAAAACATTTAATAATATAATTTAAAAAGTAAAAAATAAAAAATTTAGTTTTTCAAAATTTTTATTTTTTAAAAATATTTTTTATTTTTTTATTCACCGGATAATGCTACACCTAGACAGTTGACTTTTTTTGTGCTGCAGTTGTTCACAAATTAAGAACAAATTAATTTAAAAAATTTAAAATTTAATTTTTTTTGAATAGTTTTGGAATTTTTTATTTTTTTACAATTAGAAAAAATATTTTTTTTAGTTTAAATACTAAAAATAATAAATTTACAGATCTGTTGTTTACTAGATATTGCTGGACTTTATTTTTTTATTATTTAAATAAAAAATATTTAAAAATATAATTTAAAATTTTCAAAAATAAAAAATTTAGTTTTTTCAAATTTTTTATTTTTTTAGAAATATTTTTTATTTTTTTATTCACCGGATAATTCTACACCTAGATAGTTGACTTTTTTTGCTGCACTTGTTCACAATTAAGAATAAATTAATTTAAAAAATTTAAAATTTTAATTTTTTTATTTTTTGAATATTTTTGGAATTTTTTTTACAATTAGAAAAAATTTTTTTAGTTTAAATATTAAAAAATAAATTTATAGATCTGTTGTTTACTAGATATTGTTGGACTTTATTTTTTTATTATTTAAATAAAAAACATTTAATAATATAATTTAAAAATTAAAAAATAAAAATTTATTTTTTTAAAATTTTTATTTTTTAAAAATATTTTTTATTTTTTTATTCACCGGATAATGCTACACCTAGACAGTTGAGCTTTTTTTGCTGCAGTTGTTCACAAATTAAGAATAAATTAATTTAAAAAATTTAAAATTTTAATTTTTTTATTTTTTGAATATTTTTGGAATTTTTTATTTTTTTACAATTAGAAAAAAATATTTTTTTTAGTTTAAATACTAAAAATAATAAATTTACAGATCTGTTGTTTACTATATATTGCTGGACTTTATTTTTTTATTATTTAAATAAAAAATATTTAAAAATATAATTTAAAATTTTCAAAAATAAAAAATTTAGTTTTTTCAAATTTTTTATTTTTTTAGAAATATTTTTTATTTTTTTATTCACCGGATAATTCTACACCTAGATAGTTGACTTTTTTTGTTGCACTTGTTCACAAATTAAGAATAAATTAATTTAAAAAATTTAAAATTTTAATTTTTTATTTTTTGAATATTTTTGGAATTTTTTTTACAATTAGAAAAAAATATTTTTTTAGTTGAAATATTAAAAAAATAAATTTATAGATCTGTTGTTTACTAGATATTGTTGGACTTTATTTTTTTATTATTTAAATAAAAAACATTTAATAATATAATTTATAAATTAAAAAATAAAAAATTTATTTTTTTAAAATTTTTATTTTTTAAAAATATTTTTATTTTTTTATTCACCGGATAATGCTACACCTAGACAGTTGACTTTTTTTTTGCTGCAGTTATTCACAAATTAAGAATAAATTAATTTAAAAAATTTAAAATTTTATTTTTTTTGAATATTTTTGGAATTTTTTAGTTTTTTACAATTAGTAAAAATATTTTTTTTAGTTTAAATACTAAAAATAATAAATTTACAGATCTGTTGTTTACTAGATATTGCTGGACTTTATTTTTTTTATTATTTCAATAAAAAATATTTAAAAATATAATTTAAAATTTTCAAAAATAAAAAATTTAGTTTTTTCAAATATTTTATTTTTTTAGAAATATTTTTTACTTTTTATTCACCAGATAATTCTACACCTAGACAATTGACTTTTTTTGCTGCACTTGTTCACAAATTAAGAATAAATTAATTTAAATTTTTTTATTTTTTAGATATTTTTGGAATTTTTTATTTTTTACAATTAGAAAAAAATATTTTTTTGTTTAAATATTGAAAAAATTATAAATTTACATATCTCTTGTTTACTAGATATTGTTGGACTTTATTTTTTTATTATTTAAATAAAAAAATTTAATAATATAATTTAAAAATTCAAAAATAAAAAATTTTGTTTTTTCAAATTTTTTATTTTTTTATTCACCGGGTAATTCTACACCTAGACAGTTGACTTTTTTTACCGCACTTGTTTACAAAATAAGAAGAAATTAATTTAAAAAATTTAAAATTTTAATTTTTTAATTTTTTGGATATTTTTGGAATTTGTAATTTTTTTACAATTATAAAAAGATATTTTTTTTTATTTTAAAAATTAAAAAAATAATAAATTTACAGATTTGTTGTTTACTAGATATTGCTGGGTTTTATTTTTTATTATTTAAATAAAAAATATTTAATAATATAATTTAAAAATTTAAAAATAAAAATTTTAATTTTTAAAATTTTTAATTTTTTTAAAAATATTTTTAATTTTTTTATTCATCAAATAATGCTACACCTAGACAGTTGACTTTTTTTTGCTACACTTGTTCACAAATTAAGAATATCATGGGGTTTTGTGTGGATATGCAATACTCACTTCTTATTGACTCTTAGGCCTAGAAAGTCTCCTTCAAGCTTCAAGTAACATATTGCTATGACTTCTCATTATTCCTTTATCCTTGGCTATTACTTTGTTCAAAGCTTTATTTGAGTGTCATGTGTAGCAAGTTCATTTTCTTTTCTGTATACTTGACACATTATTCACCATGGACACTTGGCTCACCTTTCCTTTTAAACATTGATGCCCAGCACCTCTTTGGGTTACTAAATGCCTTGTAGTTAGGTTGCTCTTGATAGTGGATTTTCAGCTGATGATCCCGGATTAGTTAATCCAAGTCACCGAGTGTTGAAGCACTCCAAAGGGCTTAGTAGTCCAAGCAGATCCTAATACACAAACACCACAGGCATATATTTTTAAAGTTCAAGCTATTGGTGTCCAGCTTTGCTTCTTTTTGTTTTCTTTGGTTCTGCCATCTTTTGGCTATCTCTTTTCTTTCTTTCTTTTTGTTTTTCTTTTGAACCAAGGATTTTCTTATTGAGTTTTATAGACAGTAAGCCACTCTATACTTAGAATGAGACATTCTAGTCCATTTATTCACTAATAGTGAACTATTGTCCAATCGCACACATACCTCCACTTACATTTATTCTACTTCTTTCTAACAATGAACCATCTCACTTCACATTCAAACATTCCTTTTATTGAATTAAAGATGCAGGGGACAAAACATGCTTCTTGTTAAGTGGAAGTAAACACACAAGCACAAACCTAAACTAGTTTACTTATTTAAAAGAAAATTGACTCTGTTTGAACTCAAGGGACTCTTTAACACAACATACTCCAAACATTTCTCAACAGCAAAGGTTAAGTGTATATACAACCTATTGGGTTGCAGTTCTTTTGTTCGTCCTTCTGTTGTGCCCCTTTTTGAGTCATGATGCCAAATTCCTTGCTACTTCCTCTGATTCAACATTTTGACTCTGGGCAGACTTTTATGTTCTTGCTCGGGTTATAGAGTTAGGACTAAAAAGCAATTATATGGTTGAATAATTTGTCTGATTGCTTGAAACTAGTAATGTGTAGGAAGTTAGAATGTGTTTCTGAATGAAGTTTTGGTGGAACACCAAACTTAGAAACCTACATTCTCCCTTAAATTGTTTTTGGGTGTGCAACACCAAACTTAGTTCCTTGCAATACATATCAATTATTCAACATTTCTATTGAAAAAGTTATGAAAAGAAAACTACCTCAGGTTGGGTTGCCTCCCAACAAGCGCTCTTTTATTGTCATTAGCTTGACATCTTTCCATTCTTTTCAAGAGGACTGTAGGTTCTGGACCTTTTTTTCCTTATCCCATTGTCCTCCCAAGTACAACTTTACTCTGTGGCCATTTACTGTGAATTGATTCTTTGTTGCCTCATCAAGCAGTTCAATACTCCCATAGGGAAAAACCTTTGTCACCAAGTATGGCCCAGTCCACTTAGACCTTAGTTTGCCAGGGAAAAGTTTAAGCCTTGAATTGTACAGAAGCACTTGCTGTCCTGGCTTGAGTTCCTTCTTTGTGATCTTCTTGTCATGCCACCTCTTAGCTCTCTCCTTGTATATCTTGGCATTTTCATAAGCGTCTAGCCTGAATTCGTCTAACTCATTTAGTTGTAACAGCCTTTTCTCTCCTGCAGCTTGGGAATCAAGGTTGAGGAGTTTAGTGGCCCAAAAAGCTCTATGTTCAAGCTCTACAGGGAGGTGGCAGGATTTGCCATATAAAAGCTGAAAGGGTGACTTGCCAATAGGAGTTTTAAAAGCTGTCCTATATGCCCACAATGCATCCTCTAGCTTTCTAGCCCAATCTTTCCATGTGATTCCCACTGTTTTCTCTAGGATCTTCTTCAATTCCCTATTTGCCAATTCAGCTTGGCCGTTAGTCTGAGGGTGGTATGGTGTGGCTACCTTATGGACTACTCCATATTTGTGGAGGAGTTTTTCCATCTGTTTGTTGCAGAAGTGACCCCCACCATCACTAACAAGCCCCTTTGGTACTCCATATCTTGTAAAAATGTGTTTCTTTAGGAATTGGAGGACAATTTGTGCGTCACAGGTAGTTGTGGCTATGGCTTCTACCCACTTAGAGACGTATTCCACTGCTACCAAGATGTATTTGAAAGAATAGGAGGGGGGAAAGGGTCCCATGAAGTCAATTCCCCATAGGTCGAACAATTCTAATTCCAAGATGAAGTTCTGAGGCATCTCATTCCTTCTTGTTAGTCCTCCTGTTCTCTGACATTCATTACATTGATGAACATATTCTCTGGCATCCTTGAAGATGGTTGGCCAATAGAAGCCACTTTGCAGTACTTTTGCGGCTGTCTTTTCTGGGCCAAAATGTCCACCATAAGCTGAACCGTGACAATGCCACAAGATGTCCCTTATTTCAGTCTCTGGAACACACCTTCTGATTACTCCATCAGAGCATCTCTTGAACAGGAAGGGTTCATCCCATGAAAATTTTCTTGCTTCATTGATTAACCTCTTTATTTGTTGCTTAGAGAACTCTTGAGGTATCTTCCTTCCAACTTTATAGTTAGCTATGTCAGCAAACCAAGGTGTTTGCTGGATCTGCATGAGATGCTCATCTGGGAAGCTTTCATTCACGGGCTGAGAAGCCTTTTGAGTTGTTTCATGTGGTAATCTTGACAAATGATCAGCAACCTTGTTTTCAGTGCCCTTCCTATCTCTTATCTCCATGTCAAACTCTTGTTGGAGCAATATCCACCTGATGAGTCTTGGTTTAGCATCCTGTTTTGACATCAAATACTTAAGTGCAGCATGATCAGTATAAACCACAACTTTGGATCCTATCAAGTATGATCTAAACTTATCAAATGCATAAACTACAGCTAGCAGCTCCTTCTCTGTTGTGGTGTAATTTCTTTGGGCATCATTTAATACTTTACTTGCATAGTATATAACATGATGCAGATTTCCTTTCTTTTGCCCAAGTACAGCACCAATTGCAAGGTCACTTGCATCACACATGAGTTCAAAGGGTAATTCCCAATCTGGAGGTGTGATGATTGGTGCTGTTGTGAGTTTATGTTTTAAGGTTTCAAAGGCATGCCGGCAGTCTTCATCAAACACAAAGGGTTTATCAAGCATTAACAAATTTCTTAAAGGTTTGGCTATTTTTGAAAAGTCCTTGATAAACCTTCTATAAAATCCGGCATGTCCCAAGAAACTTCTAACAGATTTCACATTAATTGGTGCAGGGAGTTTTCTATTATCTCAACCTTTGCCTTATCAACCTCTATCCCTTTTCTTGAAACTTTATGGCCAAGGACAATCCCTTCGGGTACCATGAAATGGCATTTTTTCCAGTTTAGAACTAAATTAGTTTCTTGGCATCGTTTCAAGACAAGGGTCAAATGGTTCAGGCAAGCATTGAAATCATCACCAAAAACAGAGAAGTCATCCATGAAAACCTCTAGAAATTTTTCGACCATATCAGAAAAAATGGATAGCATACACCTTTGAAATGTGGCAGGGGCGTTGCAAAGCCCAAAGGGCATCCTTCGATATGCAAAGACTCCAAATGGGCATGTAAAGGCAGTCTTCTCTTGGTCCTTGGGGTCCACCACTATTTGATTATACCCAGAATATCCATCCAAAAAGCAATAATAGGCATGACCGGCCAACCGTTCCAGCATTTGATCAATGAATGGAAGAGGGAAATGATCCTTTCTGGTGGCATCATTCAATCTTCTATAATCTATGCACATTCTCCATCCAGTCACTGTTCTAGTAGGGATCAACTCATTCTTCTCATTGGTGATGACCGTCATTCCTCCTTTCTTTGGTACAACCTGAACCGGGCTCACCCATGGGCTGTCAGATATTGGGAAGATTATTCCTGCATTCCACAACTTCATTACTTCTTTCTGGACAACTTCCTTCATTGTGGGGTTTAGCCTTCTTTGAGGTTGAACTACAGGTTTGGAATTGTCTTCCAAGAGGATCTTATGCATACATACTGCAGGGCTGATTCCTTTCAGGTCATCAATGGTCCATCCTAAAGCATCTTTGTGAGCTTTGAGTACATTAAGAAGCTCTCCCTCTTCCTTCTTTGTCAGGGACGAATTAATGATCACTGGGAAATTCTCTGATGTACCTAGAAATGCATATTTGAGATGGGGAGGTAGTGGTTTCAGCTCTTGTTTCCGTGCTTCTTCCTTCTTGTCCTGTTTCTCCTCTTGCTCAATGAAGGTCTCAGCTACTTGTTCTTCTATTGCACCTTGATCTCCTTCTTGCTCCTGAGAATTTTCTTCCAGCATTTCTTCCACCAAACTCTCTATCATATCCACTTTTACATAGTCCTCTTGTTCAGGGATATTTTGCATTGACTTGAAAACATTTATGATCATTTGTTCATTATGGACCCTGAAGACCATTTCCCCTTTTTCTACATCGATGATGGCTCTTGCTGTGTGTAAAAATGGCCTCCCCAAAATGATTGAGTCATTTCCTTCCTCTTCAGTATCCAAAATCACAAAATCTGCTGGGAAGATAAATTCCCCGATCTTCACCAACAGATTTTCCACAATTCCATTGGGTGTCTTAATGGATCTGTCAGCCATAACTAATGACATCCTGGTGGGTTTAAGCTCTTCTATATCAAGCTTTCTCATCATTGAAAGAGGCATTAAATTGATGCTGGCACCAAGGTCACAGAGAGCTTTGTTGAGAATTGTTTTTCCAATGGTGCATGACACTACAAAGCCCCCCGGATCCTTGAGTTTTGGTGGAATACCCCGCTGAATTACGGCACTGCATTCCTCGGTCAGTAATACGGTTTCCTTCTCAAGCCAACTTCTCTTCTTATTGATAAGGTCCTTCAAGAACTTGGCATACAAAGGCATTTGCTCAAGTGCTTCAGCTAGAGGGATATTGATTTCCAGCTTCTTGAAGGTTTCAAGGAATTTGTGGAAATGTTGGTCCTTAACCTCTTTGTTGAATCTCTGAGGATATGGCAGTGGAGGTGTGATGCTCTTTCCTATTTGCTGCTGTCCCTGAGTCATTTCCCTTGAGCTATGTGGCTGGTTGTCCTGTTCTTTGAGTTTCTCAGTGCTTTTGGTTGGCACCACAACTTGCTCCTTAGCTTGATCTGCTTTTGTTTGCTTCTCATCCTCTGTTGGTTCTTTGATGCTCTCTTTTTGTTTCTTTGTAGTGTCATTGTTGCTCATCAATATTCTCCCACTCCTTAATTGTATTGCCTTGCATTCCTCCTTGGGATTTGGGATTGTGTCGCTAGGCAGTGAGCTTGAAGGTCTCTCAACAGAAATTTGCTTGAAGATTTGCCCGATCTGCCTTTCTAGGCTCTTTATGGAGGCCTCATGGTTTTTGTTTGTTATTTCTTGGAGTTTCATCATTTTTTCTATCATGGTTTCTAAGTTGGTGAGTCTTTGGGGTTCAGGTGGTGCTTGTGGTGGGTTATGAGCTGTGGTTGGTGGATGATAGGCATTTTGGTTGGTGGGTTGGTACTGGTTGAGATTGGGATAATTGTTTTGAGGTTTTCTATAGGTATTTTGGTTTGTTTGCTACTGGTTGAAATTTTGATTGTGTCTTGGGTTGTTTTGGTTTGAGTTCCTCTGCCATGGTTGTTGGTTTTGGTTGTGAGTGTCTCCCCATCTGAGGTTGGGGTGATTCTTCCATGAGGGGTTGTATGTATCACCATAGACTTCATTTGGATTAGAATGCATGTACTGGACTTGTTCTTGCTGTTGCTCTTCTTGAACTTCTTCATTTTGTCCCCATGTGGCTGATGGTTGGTTGGTGTTGACTGCTGCAACTTGGAGGCTGTCAATCCGCTTGGTCATTTGCTCAAATTGTTGTTGAATTTGCTGCTGCATTAATTTGTTTTGAGCCAGGATTGAATCCACTCCTTCTAGCTCCATTACTCCTCTTCTTTGTGATGGTTGGCGGTTTCTTTGATGAGCAAAGAAATATTGGTTGTTGGCCACCATATCAATAAGTTCTTGAGCCTCCTCTGCAGTTTTCATGAGTTGCAAGGAACCTCCAGCTGAGTGATCCAAAGATTCCTGGGACTTCAGTGTTAAGCCTTCATAGAAGTTTTGCAGCTTCTCCCATTCATTAAACATGTTAGAAGGACATTTTCTGACTAGAGCCTTGTACCTCTCCCATGCCTCATAGATGGGTTCAGTCTCCATTTGAGTGAATGTTTGTACCTCGGCCTTCAACCTTATAATCCTCTGTGGTGGATAAAACTTGGCAAGGAACTTGGTTACCAAATCATCCCAGTTGTTGATGCTGTCTCTTGGAAATGATTCCAACCATTGAGTGGCCTTGTCCCTGAGAGAGAATGGGAATAGCATCAGTTTGTAACTGTCAGGAGGCACACCATTAGTTTTGACAGTGTTGCATATCCTCAAGAAGGTGGATAAATGTTGGTGTGGGTCTTCAAGTGATCCTCCACCAAAAGAGCAATTGTTCTGAACTAAAGTGATGAGTTGTGGCTTAAGTTCAAAATTGTTTGCATTGACATTTGGATCCAAGATGCTGCTTCCACAATGTCTAGGATTGGCAAAGGTATAGGAAGCCAAAACTCTCCTCTGGGGTGGGTTATCATTGTTGATGTCTGCTCCACCAGGTGGATTAGTTGAATGTTCCTCCATATCTTGAAATTCTTCGTCTGATTCCTCTTCTCCAACAATATTCTTCCCTCTTTCAGCTCTCCTTAACCTCCTGAGAATTCTTTCATCTTGCTCATGAAAATTCAGTGTGTTTCTTCTTGTACCTGACATACAAGCTTAACATGAGAAATGCACAAACCAGTGACGCTTCAATTTACTGCTAAATTGAAGTTTTAGTTAGTTTAAGCAAAAAATCAAACAGTTAGTGGGTTAATCAAAAATAAAGAGAAAGTGCTTGATCTAAATTACCACCTCACTTAATCATTGTCAATCTAATCAATCCCCGGCAACGGCACCAAAAACTTGATGAGTAAATTTTGGTGGAGACAAGAATCTCTCCCAAAACAACACCAATCTAACCGGCAAGTGCACCGGGTCGCATCAAGTAATAAAAACTCACGGGAGTGAGGTCGATCCCACAAGGATTGAAGGATTGAGCAATTTTAGTTTAGTGGTTGATTTAGTCAAGCGAATCAAGATTTGGTTGATTGATTGGTGATTTGCAGAATTTAAATTGCATTGAAAGTAAAGAGAATAAGAAATAAACTGCTGAATCTTAAAGAACAAGAAATTAAATGGCAGAAACTTAAAGAGCAAGAAATGTAAATTGCAAGAATCTTAAATGACAAGAAATGTAAATGGCTTGAAATGTAAAGGGGATTGGGACTTGGATTTGCAGAAATTTAACAAAGAGAAATTAAATTGCATCAAACAGAAGAGTAAATGGGAATTGGGATTGAATCGGATTCAAACAGAAAAATAAAATGAACAATTAAAGCAAGAATCAGAGAATTGAAATGGTAAAATGAGATCTCAGGACCCAGAGACTAGAAAACCAAGTCTTGATCTCAATGCCTTCCTAGATCCAACAAGAACAATAGCAAGGGAATTGTAAATTGCAAAGAAAAGTAGATGAGAAGCAAGTAACCGAAATGGAAATTCAATTGCAGTGAACATAAACAGAGAGATCCAAGATTGAGATTGAAACAGAATTTCTTCAATTCTCCAACCCAAGATCCAAGACAAGTGTAATTGAAATTGAAAGCAATTAAACTAAGAAAATAAAGATCACTCAAGCTCCCAAAACCAAGAAGAAAACTCTCTAAAAACTAAAAAGGGAAGCTCCCCGAATAACTTGAATTCTAGCCTATTTATACACTTTCTTCAAATGATCTTCAAGCCTTGAGTTGGGCCTTTGCTCTTGGTGGAATTGGGTTGAAAGAGGCCTTGGTTGATTGCTCTTGGAGTTTGGAGAGGAACCCAAGTGAACCAATTGAACCGGATTTGAGTTTTGCAAAGTTGGAGTCAAAGTTTGAGTCAAAGTTAGGGGTCTAACTTTGACGCAAACTTTTCATATCAGCTAGCATCATTTTGCTGCTACTCACGTTGGTGCCAACGTTAGGGGTCTAACATTGACCCTAACGTTGGCCTTGCCTTGTGTGCTTGTGGCGCCAACGTTAGCCTCCAAGTTAGGGGGCTAACGTTGGCGCAAACGTTGGCCACCCTGGAGTATAGTTCTCATGCCAACGTTAGCCTCCAAGTTAGGGGGCTAACGTTGGCGCAAACGTGAAGCACCCTGGGAGGACATTTTCATGCCAACGTTAGCCTCCAAGTTAGGGGGCTAATGTTGGCGCAAACGTTGGCTAGCCCTGGGAGGAATTTTCAATTTCCAACGTTAGCCTCCAAGTTAGGGGGCTAACGTTGAAGCTAACTTTTCATCCAAAAGTTTGTGCCAACGTTTGAGGGCTAACTTCAAGTCCAACTTTATACTTCCTGGTTCAATTTCACTTGTTTCATTGTCCTCTCTTAGCTTCTAGCCATTCCTTCTTACTTCAACCCTTTTCCAAGCTTTCTTCACCTATCATAAATCAACCAAACACATCAAAGCTATGCTCAAAATCATGAGATATTCATTCTATCCTAATATGCATCAATTATGGCATCAAACCTCATGAAATTGCATTAATTTATCTATGGTTAATTCAATCAAAGGAAGCATGAAAATCTACCTAAATTAGCTTGCTTAAGCCTTAAGAAAGTGCATAATTCAATTAAAAACAAAAGAGAGAGACTAGTAAAACTAGGCTAAGATGACTTGTCATCACAACACCAAACTTAAAGCTTGCTTGTCCTCAAGCAAGAAATGAATTATTAAGAAGAAAGAATGAAATGGAAGAGGATGTTCATGCTAGAAGAGTATTATTAGTGGTTCATGGGGTTTTGTGTGGATATGCAATACTCACTTCTTATTGACTCTTAGGCCTAGAAAGTCTCCTTCAAGCTTCAAGTAACATATTGCTATGACTTCTCATTATTCCTTTATCCTTGGCTATTACTTTGTTCAAAGCTTTATTTGAGTGTCATGTGTAGCAAGTTCATTTTCTTTTCTGTATACTTGACACATTATTCACCATGGACACTTGGCTCACCTTTCCTTTTAAACATTGATGCCCAGCACCTCTTTGGGTTACTAAATGCCTTGTAGTTAGGTTGCTCTTGATAGTGGATTTTCAGCTGATGATCCCGGATTAGTTAATCCAAGTCACCGAGTGTTGAAGCACTCCAAAGGGCTTAGTAGTCCAAGCAGATCCTAATACACAGACACCACAGGCATATATTTTTAAGGTTCAAGCTATTGGTGTCCAGCTTTGCTTCTTTTTGTTTTCTTTGGTTCTGCCATCTTTTGGCTATCTCTTTTCTTTCTTTCTTTTTGTTTTTCTTTTGAACCAAGGATTTTCTTATTGAGTTTCATAGACAGTAAGCCACTCTATACTTAGAATGAGACATTCTAGTCCATTTATTCACTAATAGTGAACTATTGTCCAATCGCACACATACCTCCACTTACATTTATTCTACTTCTTTCTAACAATGAACCATCTCACTTCACATTCAAACATTCCTTTTATTGAATTAAAGATGCAGGGGACAAAACATGCTTCTTGTTAAGTGGAAGTAAACACACAAGCACAAACTTAAACTAGTTTACTTATTTAAAAGAAAATTGACTCTGTTTGAACTCAAGGGACTCTTTAACAGAACATACTCCAAACATTTCTCAACAGCAAAGGTTAAGTGTATATACAACCTATTGGGTTGCAGTTCTTTTGTTCGTCCTTCTGTTGTGCCCCTTTTTGAGTCATGATGCCAAATTCCTTGCTACTTCCTCTGATTCAACATTTTGACTCTGGGCAGACTTTTATGTTCTTGCTCGGGTTATAGAGTTAGGACTAAAAAGCAATTATATGGTTGAATAATTTGTCTGATTGCTTGAAACTAGTAATGTGTAGGAAGTTAGAATGTGTTTCTGAATGAAGTTTTGGTGGAACACCAAACTTAGAAACCTACATTCTCCCTTAAGTTGTTTTTGGGTGTGCAACACCAAACTTAGTTCCTTGCAATACATATCAATTATTCAACATTTCTATTGAAAAAGTTATGAAAAGAAAACTACCTCGGGTTGGGTTGCCTCCCAACAAGCGCTCTTTTATTGTCATTAGCTTGACATCTTTCCATTCTTTTCAAGAGGACTGTAGGTTCTGGACCTTTTTTTCCTTATCCCATTGTCCTCCCAAGTACAACTTTACTCTGTGGCCATTTACTGTGAATTGATTCTTTGTTGCCTCATCAAGCAGTTCAATACTCCCATAGGGAAAAACCTTTGTCACCAAGTATGGCCCAGTCCACTTAGACCTTAGTTTGCCAGGGAAAAGTTTAAGCCTTGAATTGTACAGAAGCACTTGCTGTCCTGGCTTGAGAATTAAGAATAAATTAATTTAAAAAATTTAAAATTAAGAATAAATTAATTCAAAAAATTTAAAATTTTTATTTTTTATTTTTTGAATATTTTTGGAATTTTATATTTTTTTACAATTAGAAAAAAATATTTTTTTTAGTTTAAATATTAAAAAAAATAAATTTATAGATCTGTTGTTTACTAGATATTGTTGGACTTTATTTTTTTATTATTTAAATAAAAAACATTTAATAATATAATTTAAAAATTAAAAAATAAAAAATTTAGTTTTTTAAAATTTTTATTTTTTAAAAATATTTTTTATTTTTTTATTCACCGGATAATGCTACACCTAGACATTTGACTTTTTTTTTGCTGCACTTGTTCACAAATTAAGAATAAATTAATTTAAAAATTTAAAATTTTAATTTTTTTATTTTTTGAATATTTTTGAAATTTTTTATTTTTTTACAATTAGAAAAAAATATTTTTTTTAGTTTAAATACTAAAAAAAATAAATTTACAGATCTGTTGTTTACTAGATATTGTTGGACTTTATTTTTTTTATTATTTAAATAAAAAACATTTAATAATATAATTTAAAAATTTAAAAATAAAAAATTTAATTTTTAAAAATTTTAATTTTTTTAAAAATATTTTTTATTTTTTTATTCATCAGTTGACTTTTTTTGCTACAATTGTTCACAAATAAGAATAAATTAATTTAAAAAATTTAATATTTTAATATTTTTATTTTTTCAATTTTTTGGAATTTTTTATTTTATTACAATTAGAAAAATATAATCTTTTATTTAAAAATTTTTAAAAAATAATAAATTTACAGTTCTGTTCTTTACTAGATATTGCTGGACTTTATTTTTTTATTATTTAAATAAAAAACATTTTATAATATAATTTAAAAATTCAAAAATAAAAAATTTAGTTTTTTAAAATTTTTTATTTTTAAAAATATTTTTTATTTTTTATTCACCGGATAATGCTACACCTATACAGTTGAGTTTTTTTACTACACTTGTTCACAAATTAAGAGTAAATTAATTTAAAAATTCAAAATTTTAATTTTTTATTTTATGGATATTTTTGGAAATTTTAATTTTTTTACAATTAGAAAAAAATATTTTTTTAGTTTAAATATTAAAAAAATAAATTTACAGATTTGTTGTTTACTATATATTGCTGGACTTTATTTTTTTATTATTTAAATAAAAACATTTAATAATATAATTTAAAAATTCAAAAAATAAAAACTTTTGTTTTTTAAATTTTTAATTTTTTTAAAAATATTTTTTATCTTTTTATTCACCGGATAATGCTACACCTAGACAGTTGACTTTTTTTTGCTGCACTTGTTCACGAATTAAGAATAAATTAATTTAAAAAATTTAAATTTTTTATTTTTTATTTTTTGAATATTTTTGGAATATTTTATTTTTTTACAATTAGAAAAAAATATTTTTTTTAGTTTAAATATTAATAAAATAAATTTATAGATCTGTTGTTTACTAGATATTGTTGGACTTTATTTTTTTATTATTTAAATAAAAAAATTTAATAATATAATTTAAAAATTAAAAAATAAAAAATTTAGTTTTTTAAAATTTTTATTTTTGAAAAATATTTTTTATTTTTTTATTCACCGAATAATGCTACACCTAGACATTTGACTTTTTTTGCTGCACTTGTTCACAAATTAAGAATAAACTAATTTAAAAATTTAAAATTTTTATTTTTTTATTTTTTGAATATTTTTGGAATTTTTTATTTTTTTACAATTAGAAAAAAATATTTTTTTTTAGTTTAAATACTAAAAAAAATAAATTTACAGATCTGTTGTTTACTAGATATTGTTGGACTTTATTTTTTTATTATTTAAATAAAAATCATTTAATAATATAATTTAAAAATTTAAAAATAAAAAATTTAATTTTTAAAAATTTTAATTTTTTTAAAATTATTTTTTATTTTTTTATTCATCAGTTGACTTTTTTTGCTACACTTGTTCACAAATTAAGAATAAATTAATTTAAAAAGTTTAATATTTTAATATTTTTATTTTTTCGATTTTTTGGAATTTTTTATTTTATTACAATTAGAAAAATATAATCTTATATTTAAAAATTTAAAAAAATAATACATTTACAGTTCTGTTGTTTACTAGATATGCTGGACTTTATTTTTTTTATTATTTAAATAAAAAACATTTTATAATATAATTTAAAAATTTAAAAATAAAAAATTTAGTTTTTTAAAATTTTTTATTTTTTAAAAATATTTTTTATTTTTTTATTCACCTGATAATGCTACACTTATACAGTTGACTTTTTTTACTACACTTGTTCACAAATTAAGAGTAAATTAATTTAAAAAATTTAAAATTTTAATTTTTTATTTTATGGATATTTTTGGAATTTTTAATTTTTTACAATTAGAAAAAAATATTTTTTTGTTTAAATATTAAAAAAATAAATTTACAGATCTGTTGTTTACTATATATTGCTGGACTTTATTTTTTTAATTAGTTAAATAAAAAACATTTAATAATATAATTTAAAATTCAAAAAATAAAAACTTTTGTTTTTTAAATTTTTAATTTTTTTAAAAATATTTTTTATTTTTTTATTCACCGGATAACGCTACACCTAGATAGTTGACTTTTTTTTTGCTGCACTTGTTCACGAATTAAGAATAAATTAATTTAAAAAATTTATAATTTTAATTTTTTTATTTTTTGAATATTTTTGGAATTTTTTATTTTTTTACAATTAGAAAAAAATATATTTTTAGTTTAAATACTAAAAAAAATAAATTTACAGATCTGTTGTTTACTAGATATTGTTGGACTTTATTTTTTTTATTATTTAAATAAAAAACATTTTATAATATAATTTCAAAATTCAAAAATAAAAATTTAGTTTTTTAAAATTTTTTATTTTTTAAAAATATTTTTTATTTTTTTATTCACCGGATAATGCTACACCTATACAGTTGAGTTTTTTTACTGCACTTGTTCACAAATTAAGAGTAAATTAATTTAAAAAATTTAAAATTTTAATTTTTTATTTTATGGATATTTTTGGAAATTTTAATTTTTTTACAATTAGAAAAAAATATTTTTTTAGTTTAAATATTAAAAAAATAAATTTACAGATCTGTTGTTTACTATATATTGCTGGACTTTATTTTTTTATTATTTAAATAAAAACATTTAATAATATAATTTAAAAATTCAAAAAATAAAAATTTTGTTTTTAAAATTTTTAATTTTTCTAAAAATATTTTTTATCTTTTTATTCACCGGATAATGCTACACCTAGACAGTTGACTTTTTTTTGCTGCATTTGTTCACGAATTAAGAATAAATTAATTTAAAAAATTTAAAAATTTTATTTTTTATTTTTTGAATATTTTTGGAATATTTTATTTTTTTACAATTAGAAAAAATATTTTTTAGTTTAAATATTAATAAAATAAATTTATAGATCTGTTGTTTACTAGATATTGTTGGACTTTATTTTTTTATTATTTAAATAAAAATATTTAATAATATAATTTAAAAATTAAAAAATAAAAAATTTAGTTTTTTAAAATTTTTATTTTTTAAAAATATTTTTTATTTTTTTATTCACCGGATAATGCTACACCTAGACATTTGACTTTTTTTTGCTGCATTTGTTCACGAATTAAGAATAAATTAATTTAAAAAATTTAAAAATTTTATTTTTTATTTTTTGAATATTTTTGGAATATTTTATTTTTTTACAATTAGAAAAAAATATTTTTTTAGTTTAAATATTAATAAAATAAATTTATAGATCTGTTGTTCACTAGATATTGTTGGACTTTATTTTTTTATTATTTAAATAAAAATATTTAATAATATAATTTAAAAATTAAAAAATAAAAAATTTAGTTTTTTAAAATTTTTATTTTTTAAAAATATTTTTTATTTTTTTATTCACCGGATAATGCTACACCTAGACATTTGACTTTTTTTGCTGCACTTGTTCACAAATTAAGAATAAATTAATTTAAAAATTTAACATTTTAATTTTTTTATTTTTTGAATATTTTTGGAATTTTTTATTTTTTTACAATTAGAAAAAATATTTTTTTTAGTTTAAATACTAAAAAAAATAAATTTACAGATCTGTTGTTTACTAGATATTGTTGGACTTTATTTTTTTATTATTTAAATAAAAAACATTTAATAATATAATTTAAAAATTTAAAAATAAAAAATTTAATTTTTAAAAATTTTAATTTTTAAAAATTTTAATTTTTTTAAAAATATTTTTTATTTTTTTATTCATCAGTTGACTTTTTTTGCTACACTTGTTCACAAATTAAGAATAAATTAATTTAAAAAGTTTAATATTTTAATATTTTTATTTTTTCGATTTTTTGGAATTTTTTATTTTATTACAATTAGAAAAATATAATCTTATATTTAAAAATTTAAAAAAATAATAAATTTACAGTTCTGTTGTTTACTAGATATTGCTGGACTTTATTTTTTTATTATTTAAATAAAAAACATTTTATAATATAATTTAAAAATTCAGAAATAAAAAATTTAGTTTTTTAAAATTTTTTATTTTTTAAAAATATTTTTTATTTTTTTATTCACCTGATAATGCTACACTTATACAGTTGACTTTTTTTTACTACACTTGTTCACAAATTAAGAGAAAATTAATTTAAAAAATTTAAAATTTTAATTTTTTATTTTATGGATATTTTTGCAATTTTTAATTTTTTACAATTAGAAAAAAAATATTTTTTTGTTTAAATATTAAAAAAATAAATTTACAGATCTGTTGTTTACTATATATTGCTGGACTTTATTTTTTTTATTAGTTAAATAAAAAACATTTAATAATATAATTTAAAATTCAAAAAATAAAAACTTTTGTTTTTTTAAATTTTTAATTTTTTTAAAAATATTTTTATTTTTTTATTCACCAGATAACGCTACACCTAGACAGTTGACTTTTTTTGCTGCACTTGTTCACGAATTAAGAATAAATTAATTTAAAAAATTTAAAATTTTAATTTGTTTATTTTTTGAATATTTTTGGAATTTTTTATTTTTTTACAATTAGAAAAAAATATATTTTTAGTTTAAATACTAAAAAAAATAAATTTACAGATCTGTTGTTTACTAGATATTGTTGGACTTTATTTTTTTTATTATTTAAATAAAAAAAATTTAATAATATAATTTAAAAATTAAAAAATAAAAAATTTAGTTTTTTAAAATTTTTATTTTTTAAAAATATTTTTTATTTTTTTATTCACCGGATAATGCTACACCTAGACAGTTGACTTTTTTTGCTGCAGTTGTACACAAATTAAGAATAAATTAATTTAAAAAATTTAAAATTTTAATTTTTTTATTTTTTGAATATTTTTAGAATTTTTTATTTTTTTACAATTAGAAAAAAATATTTTTTTTTATTTTAAATACTAAAAATAATAAATTTACAGATCTGTTGTTTACTAGATATTGCTGGACTTTATTTTTTTATTATTTAAATAAAAAATATTTCAAAATATAATTTAAAATTTTCAAAAATAAAAAATTTAGTTTTTTCAAATTTTTTGTTTTTTTAGAAATATTTTTTATTTTTTTATTCACCGGATAATTCTACACCTAGACAGTTGACTTTTTTGCTGCACTTGTTCACAAATTAAGAATAAATTAATTTAAAAAATTTAAAATTTTAATTTTTTTTATTTTTTAGATATTTTTGGAATTTTTTATTTTTTTACAATTAGAAAAAAATATTTTTTTCGTTTAAATATTAAAAAAATTATAAATTTACAGATCTGTTGTTTACTAGTGATGACAAGTCATCTTAGGCTAGTTTTACTAGTCTTTTTCTTTGTTTTCATTTAGTTTTATGCACTTTCTTAAGTCATAAGTAAGCCAATTGGGTTGAAATTCATGTTTTCTTAGATTCAATCAACCATGGATAAATTGATGCATTTTCATGAGTTTTTATGCAATAATTGCTTATATATCAAGAAGAAGAAGAACTCTCATGATTATAGCATAGCTTTAATACAATTGTTGATTGATGATAGGTGACCAAAAGGGCTTGAAGGAAGGTAAACGTTAGCCACAAAGAAGGCAGGGGGAGATCCACGTTTGAGCTCACGTTTGACCTCAAACGTTGAGCCAAACGTGGATGACAGCAAGAATGGGCTCTGCATAATTGTTCACACGGCAACGTTTGAGTCAACGTTTGACCTCAAACGCTGGCTCAAACGTGAGAGTTGCATGGCCCGGTTCACAAGTGGATTTCTTCCCAACACCAAGAGCAATCAACAGAGGCCACTAGCAACCCAATTCCATCAAGGCCAAGGCCCAATTCAAGGCTTGAAGATCATTAGAAGAAAGTGTATAAATAGCTTAGGATTTGAAGTTTTAGGAGAGCTTTCCTTTTAGTTTTCATAGAGAGTTTTCGGAGAGCTTTTGGGGTGTTGAGTGAATTTTAATTTCTAAGTCTCGGGGAAGGAGAATTGAATTCCCTTCCTCTCAGTTTTCTTGCTTTCAATTTCAATTACAATTGTCTTGGATCTTTGGTTGGAGAATTGAAGGAATTCTGTTTCAATCTCATCCTAAGATCTCTCTGTTTCATTTTACTGCATAATTGAATTTCCGTTTCTGTTATTTGCTTCTTCTTCTACTTTCTTTGCAATTTACAATTCCTCATTTACTTTGCAATTGTTTTTGTTGGATCTAGGAAGGCGTTGAGATCTAGACTTGGTTATCTAGTCTCTTGGGTCCTGAGATCTGAATTCCAATTTTACATTCCCTGTTTAATGCTTTTCAATCTCATTTACATTTCTGTTCTAAGATCCGATTCAATCCAAGTTATCTTCTATTTCTCCGTTTGTTGCAATTTTACTTTTCCTTGTTTAATTTCTGCAATCCCACATCCCTGACCCCTTGATGACAAGTCATCTTAGCCTAGTTTCACTAGTCTTTTTCTTTTGTTTTCAATTGAATTATGCACTTTCTTGAGCTCTAAGCAAGCCAATTTGGGTAGATTTTCATGCTTCCTTTGATTGAATCAACTATGTATGAATTCATGCTATTTCATGAGATTTGATGCCATAATGGTTGCATATTAGGATAGAATGAATATCTCATGATTTTGAGCATAGCTTTGATGTGTTTGGTTGATTAATGATAGGTGAAGAAAGCTTGAAGAAAGGTTGAAGCAAGAAGGAATAGCTAGGAGTAAAGAGAGGACAATGGAATAAGTGAAATTGAACCAGGAAGCAAAAAGTTGGACCTAAAGTTAGCCTCAAACTTTTACACAAACTTTTGGGTGAAAAGTTAGCCTCAAAGTTAGACCCCTAACTTTTGGGCTAACGTTAGAACTTGAAAATCACTCCCTGGGCACCTAAAGTTTGCGCCAACGTTAGACCCCTAACTTTTGGGCTAACGTTGGCACATGAAGATCACCCCTGGGCACCAAAAGTTTGCGCCAACGTTAGCCCCCTAACTTTGGGCTAACGTTGGCATGAGAAAAGCCTCCCTGGCCACCAAAAGTTTGCGCCAACGTTAGCCCCCTAACTTTTGGGCTAACGTTGGCACATGAAAATACAAGAGGAGGAGCAAAAGTTTGCGCCAACGCCCTAACTTTTGGGCTAACGTTGGCGCCATAGGTGCATTAGGAAGGGCCAACGTTGGAGCAAAAGTTAGACCCCTAAATTTTGCACCAACGTTGGTGTCAGCAAAAGAGGCTAGCTGATATGAAAAGTTGGAGCAAAAGTTAGACCCCTAACTTTTGCTCAAACTTTTACTCCAACTTTTGCAAAACTCCAACCCGGTTCAATTGGTTCACTTTGGTTCCTCTCCAAAATCCAAGAGCAATCAACCAAGGCCTCTTTCAACCCAATTCCACCAAGAGCAAAGGCCCAACTCAAGGCTTGAAGATCATTTGAAGAAAGTGTATAAATAGGATAGAATTCAAGTTCTTCGGAGAGCTTTTTTTTAGTTTTCCTTTTAGTTTTTCATAATAGTTTTCGGAGAGCTTTGGATATTGAGTGATCTTTAATTTCTTAGTTTGGGGGAAGGAGAATTCCATTCTCTTCCTCTTAGTTTTATTGCCTTCAATTTCAATTACAACTGTCTTGGATCTTGGGTTGGAGAATTGAAGGAATTCTATTTCAATCTCACCTTGGATCTTGTTTATTTTCACTGCAATTGAATTTCCATTTCTGTTACTTGCGTCTCATCTACTTTCTTTGCAATTTACAATTCCCTTGCAATTGTTCTTGTTGGATCTAGGAAGGCATTGAGATCTAGACTTGGTTTTCTAGTCTCTGGGTCCTGAGATCTAAATTCCCAATTTACATTCTGTTTACTGCTTTCCATGTTCATTTACTTCTCTGCTTCAAGATCTGATTTCATCCACACCCTCTTCTACTTCTCTACTTGATGCAATTTACTCTTCCTTGTTTAAATTCTGCAAATCCAATCCCCAAATCCCCTTTACATTTCTTGCACTTTAAGATTCTGCAATTTATATTTCTTGCAATCTAAGTTTCTGCCATTTAATTTCTTGTTATTTAAGATTCAACAATTTATTTTCTGTTCTCTTTACTTTCAATGCAATTTAAATTCTGCAAATCACCAATCAATCAACCAAATCTTGATTTGCTTGACTAAATCAACCACTAAACTAAAATTGCTCAATCCTTCAATCCCTGTGGGATCGACCTCACTCCCGTGAGTTTTTATTACTTGATGCGACCCGGTGCACTTGCCGGTGAGTTTTGTGTTGGATCATTTTCCACACATCAAGTTTTTGGCGCCGTTGCCGGGGATTGATTAGATTGACAATGATTAAGTGAGGTGGTAGTTTAGATCAAGCACTTTTTCTTAATTTTTGATTAACCCACTAACTGTTTGATTTTTTGCTTAAACTAACTAAAACTTCAATTTAGCAGTAGATTGAAGTATCACTGGTTTGTGTGTTTCTTATGTTATGCTTGTATGTCAGGTACAAGAAGAAACACACTAAATTTTCATGAACAAGATGAAAGAACTCTCAGAAGGTTAAGAAGAGCTGAAAGAGGGAAAAATATTGTTGGAGAAGAGGAATCAGACGAAGAATTTCAAGAGATGGAGGAAATTCAACGAATCCACCAGGGGGAGCAGACAACAACAATGACAACCCACCCCAGAGGAGAGTTTTGGCCTCCTATACCTTTGCAAATCCTAGACATTGTGGAAGCAGCATTTTGGCTCCAAATGTCAATGCAAACAATTTTGAACTTAAGCCACAACTCATCACTTTGGTTCAGAACAATTGCTCTTTTGGTGGAGGATCACTTGAAGACCCGCACCAACACTTATCCACCTTCTTGAGGATATGTAACACTGTCAAAACTAATGGTGTGCCTCCTGACAGTTACAAACTGATGCTATTCCCATTCTCTCTCAAGGACAAGGCCACTCAATGGTTGGAATCGTTTCCAAGGGACAACATCAACAACTGGGATGATTTGGTAACCAAGTTCCTTGCCAAGTTTTATCCACCTCAGAGGATTATAAGGTTGAAGGCTGAGGTACAAACATTTACACAAATGGAGGCTGAACCCATTTATGAGGCATGGGAGAGGTACAAGGCTCTAGTCAGAAAATGCCCCCTGCCATGTTTAATGAATGGGAGAAGCTGCAAAACTTCTATGAAGGCTTAACATTGAAATCCCAGGAAGCTTTGGATCATTCAGCTGGAGGTTCCTTGCAACTCATGAAAACTGCAGAGGAGGCTCAAGAACTCATTGATATGGTGGCTAACAACCAATATTTCTTTGCTCATCAAAGAAGCCGCCAACCATCACAAAGAAGAGGAGTAATGGAGCTAGAAGGAGTGGATTCAATCCTGGCTCAGAACAAATTAATGCAGCAGCAAATTCAACAACAATTTGAGCAAATGACCAAGAGGATTGATAGCCTCCAAGTTGCAGCAGTTAACACTAGCCAACCATCAACCACATGGGGGCAAAATGAAGAAATTCAAGAGGAGCAACAACAAGAACAAGTCCAGTACATGCATTCAAGTCAAAATGAATTCTATGGTGATACTTACAACCCCTCATGGAAGAATCACCCCAACCTCAGATGGGGAGACACTCACAACCAAAACCAACAACCATGGCAGAGGAACTCAAACCAAAACAACCCAAGAAACAACCAAAATTTCAACCAGCAGCAAATTAACCAAAACACGTATAGAAAACCTCAAAACAACTACCCCAATCTCAACCAGTACCAACCCACTAACCAACCTACCAACCAAAATGCTTATCATCCACCATCCACGGTTCACAACCCACCATAA
This sequence comes from Arachis hypogaea, assembly GCF_003086295.3. Classification (NCBI taxonomy): domain Eukaryota; kingdom Viridiplantae; phylum Streptophyta; class Magnoliopsida; order Fabales; family Fabaceae; genus Arachis; species Arachis hypogaea. Next base: position 59,117,062 of record NC_092045.1, read on the forward strand.
GCACCACCTGAACCCCAAAGACTCACCAACTTGGAGACCTTGATAGACAAAATGATGAAACACCAGGAAATAACAAACAAAAACCATGAAGCATCACTAAAAAGCCTAGAGAGGCAGATTGGGCAACTCTCCAAGCAAATTTCTGTTGAGAGACCTTCAAGCTCACTGCCCAGTGACACAATCCCAAATCCCAAGGAGGAATGCAAGGCAATACAATTAAGGAGTGGGAGAACGTTGGTGAGCAACAATGACACTACAAAGAAGCAAACAGGGAGCATCAAAGAACCAACAGAGGATGAGGAGCAAACAAAAGCAGATAAAGCTAATGAGCAAGTTGTGGTGCCAAACAAAAGCACTGAGAAACTTAAAGAGAAGAACAACCAGCCACATAGCTCAAGGGAAATGACTCAGGGACAGCAGCAAATAGGAAAGAGCATCACACCTCCACTGCCATATCCTCAGAGATGCAACAAAGAGGTTAAGGACCAGCATTTCCACAAGTTCCTTGAGACCTTCAAGAAGCTGGAAATCAATATCCCCTTGGCTGAAGCACTTGAGCAAATGCCTCTGTATGCCAAATTTTTAAAGGAGCTTATCAATAAGAAAAGAAGTTGGGAGGAGAAGGAAAACGTATTACTCACTGAGGAATGCAGAGCCTTGATTCAAAAAGGGCTTCCTCCTAAGCTTGAGGACCCAGGGAGTTTCTTGTTACCTTGCACCATTGGGAATTTGACCATCACTAAAGCAATGTGCGATCTCGGAGCAAGTATTAATTTGATACCATCCTCCATGGTGAAAAAGCTGCATATAGATGAAGTCAAATTAGTACAAATGTCTCTGGAGCTGGTAGATAAATCAATGGTATACCCCAGGGGTGTAATTGAAAATATTTTGGTCAAGGTGGACAGTTTTATATACCCAGCTGATTTTGTGGTTCTGGATTCAAACGAAGGTGATGGTGACTCTGTTATACTAGGAAGGCCATTCTTAGCCACTGCTAGAGCTGTCATAGATGTAGAGAAAGGGGAATTAACCCTCAGGATGCATGATCAGAGTGTCACTCTGAAGGTATTACCAGAGGCACAATTTAGCAAGGAGAAGAAAGACTATATGAAAATTGACAAGGGAGAATCACAGTTGAAGGAAGAAAATGACAAGGAGAGTCAAGGCAACATCCCAAAGATAAGAGTTGTGCAGATTGATGAAGGAGCCCAAGAGGACATTGGAGTATTAGCCACTGAGAAGAAAGGTCCCCAAGTGAAGCCCACGGCCAGAAAAGAAAGATCAACAAAAGGAAAGATGAAATGCAGAAACAAAACAAAAAGGGATTGGAAGAACATAAAGATCCCAACAGAGGGGCTTTCCAAAGGTGACAAAGTGCAACTGATATATCAACAGCTGGGGGCAAACCAACAAACTGAGGACTACTACACTGTCAACAACATACTCTCATTAGAGTATGCTGAAATTGAACACCAGAGAACAAAGAAGAGGATCACAGTCAGGGGAGACAAATTGAGGCTCTACAAGTACCAACCACCATAAAAGAAAGCCTCAATGTCAAGCTAATGACAATAAAAGAGCGCTCCATGGGAGGCAACCCATGATTTAAGATTCATGTCATTTTTAAAATTCAATAAGTTATGAGCATTTGAGCATGAATTCTTTTCTCTTTTCATGAACATATCCATTGACTGCATATACTGATTTGAAACATATGCTGGGAATTCTAAGTTTGGTGTGCCTTCAAGCACACTAAACCAATGTTACAAATAAATTCCGTTTTACATGCTAAAGCATATGGCCAAACACTAAGTTTGGTGTCTACATAGCTTCATGAAAATTGGAAATTCATGCATCAATAATCATACAATTATTATTTTCCAAAATCTTATTCTCTTTCGGTAATGAAGGTAGCAATTGTAATGTACCCTTTGACATGAACCAAGTTTGGTGTTCATCAAATTTTGATGCACCAATTTAGGGACACAATTGATCCTTCATGAAAAAAAGGGGGAAAAGAAAAGTGTGATGAAAACAATTCTTATAAACATTTAACTGAATGTGACATTGGGATTTCACTAATTGGAGGAAGGGACACAATTTTCTTTATGACCAAACATTAAGTTTGGTGTCCTCCAAGGAGAGTCACGGTTCAAATGAGTATAAGAATTGATGATTAGTATAATAGTAATAAAAGAAACACTCTAGTCACGGTTGGATGAAGCTAATGTATGTTGTCTTGTTGTGATGACTAGGAAGTCAAAGAATCTTCAATGAAAGAGACAAGACAAAGGAAAGCATAGCATGAGGACAAAATCTCATCACATGCATCAAAAAGAGAATCTGCCACTCCCTGAGAAGATCACGGCAAAGACAATTGATGAAGCAAGCTGATGCTACGATTTTAGGAAATTGCACGATCGGCAAAAATTTCTTCCGGCAAGTGCACCGGTTATCGTCAAGTAAAAACTCACAATAGAGTGAGGTCGAATCCCACAAGGATTGGTTGAGTGAGAAATTCGGATTAGAAGTGTGTTCTAGTTGAGCGGACTCAAGATTTAGATGAGAATTGCGGAATGTTAAATTGCATGAATTAAAGAGCGAGAAACTAAATTGCTGAAATTAAAAAGGGATCGGGGTGATTGCATGAATTTAATTGCAGAATGTAAAGAGAAAGTGTAGATCAGAAATGGGAAATTCATTGGGTTTCAAGAGATATTGAGATCTCCGAATCAAAACATTTTTATCCCTTCCTCAACCAATGCATTCATTGAATTTTGCTTGGCAATCTTATATGATTGGATCCCAATCCCTTGGCTCACCAATTCTCTCTAAAAACAAACAAATTCCCAATCCCTTGGTTTAAATGTTCATAAGAAGAGATGATGCTCGATCACTGATTATACCACACAGTTTCATGAACCACAATTTGGTAGGATTACATGTCACAATATCCATCCAAACCCCAATCCAATTCACTGTGAGAAAGCTTCTCTAGCATGAATCCTCCATTCCTTTCCCAAGGTTCCGAAGGATTCCAATTATGGATAGTTTCTTTCCCAAGACAACTAACCAATGGAATTAGATCGAGAAGCTTTCTAACAAAATTCAAGAGAAAAGATTGAAGAAGAAGATAAAGACTATTATTGATTCATTGAATTACAATAGAGCTCCCTAACCCAATGAAAGGGGGTTTAGTGAGTCATAGCTCTGAATTCCATTACAAAAAGTATGAAAACTAGAAAATGATCAAAAAGTCTCCCCTTCTCAAGACTCTTGGAGCCCATCTTGTTTTTCTCACCCATTCAGCTCTGATGGCACAAAGGTCTTCAGCAATAGTCGAATAGTCAGGTTCTCCTATCATCCTATCCTCATAACTTGCTTGGCTGAAACGTATGTTTTTCAGGCCAAGAGTTTTCATGATTGCCTTGGGGCTGAAATCAACTTCCACCCCTCTCACATAGCTTTTGTATGTGGGTTCCACGGTTGGATCCTCCCTCATTGCATTTTCATAAAACTCCTTCACCAGGTTGATGTTGATTTTAGTGATTGGCTTAGTCAGGAGCTCCCACTTCCTCTTTTTGATCTTCTCCCAAACACTTGGGAACGCATCCTTTTCAAGGTCAAAGGGAACCTCAGCTAGTATCATTTTAGGTCTCATCCATTCGGCCTGAATCTCATGGAAAACTGATTTGTATTTCCATGCATCAAATTCCCTTTCCTCCTCCATTGGCTGCTTGTCTTTTCTTCTTTTGTGGCTAGATGAGGCTTCCATTGGTTCTTTAGTTTTGGCAAGTGACAAGCTAAATTTGATAAGGTGAAGTAAGAAAGTGTTGTTAGAAGTGTGGTGAGGTTGTTTTCGGCAAGAGATAGTTATGCTATGATGAAAGAATATGTGCAAGAAGGAGATTTGGTGGTGTGGAACTCGTTCCCCAAGTGGTTCTTTATAGTGCATGCAAGTGAAAAATGGACGGCTAGGGTGATTTGTGAAGGATGGCTTGATGGTAAATATATGAATTAGGGAGAAGGACGAATTGCTTTTCACTTTCTTGGAAGTATTCTGGGTGCATTAAGTTGTACATGTAGCTATCTTTTCATGCAGAACTTCCTTTTCCCATGTGTTAGTTTCAAAGACTTGTGAACTCCCTTTTTGACCAAGACCATACCTCCCCCCTTTGTCTTTTTCATCCATTCTTATTCTTACTTTTGTACCTGCACAAACAAACAAATTTTCTATCATTTTTTTCGGTCCATGTGAATAATGAATAGTACTTGCACATGTTTTTCATTCTTTTTGAATTGTAAATCAATGATTGACTTCATGAGCTTATAGCCGTGACCTTTGTATGTGTGCACACTTATTACTGGACACCAAACTTAGTGTTTGGTAATGTCTCCTGATGACATGAAATCCATGTTGGTTGTCCTTAATGAATGTGCATAATTCTAATAAATCATAGTCACTTTGGCTCTTTGATCCTAAACAATTTTACTACCTAAAGTAATTGAAATCAAAGTATTAAAACATGCAAATGGTATACTTGTCATGAAATTCTAAATCCAGAGGAACTTCTTGCTTTTCATTAACTGTGTTCAAAGAGGAACACCAAACTTAATGTTTGGTTGTGCACCTTGAACGAAGGATTGAATACAATTTGAATAAGATTTGGGGGTGCCTTTAGGCACACCAAAGTTAGAGACCAATTGTATTTTACATGCAATGTTTAGTGCACCTTATCAACAGTTGTCCTGAGGATTCAAGTTCATGCATAAGAAACCATGCTTTATTAGATGCAGAGCAAAACAATAAAGAGTAAGGATACTAAAACATGGGTTGCCTCCCATGAAGCGCTTCTTTAACGTCACTAGCTTGACGGTTGTCCCTTGTTAGGGTGGATTGTAGTGCTTGATGTCCTCTCCTCTCACCATGAAAACGTCCCCATTTGATTCCTTCATGATTTCCAAATGTTCCATAGAAAGAACTTTCCTGATTGTGAACACTTGAGGGAGCTAGGAAGGAATGGGTTTGAGGCCAGGTGGGATTGGCAGATAATGACTTGATATCACTTTATCTCCCAGAGAGAAACCTTCAGTGGGAATTTTCTTGTTTCTCCACCCTCTTGGCAATTTCTTTACAATTCTTCCCTCTCTCTTGAGGATTTCTTCATTGACCCTTATGCCAGGAGGATCCTTCTGATCTGTTTCTATTGATTCTTGTGGCTTTAACTCTTGCAATTCTTGTTTGCCTTCCAAGGACTGTTTCAGAGCTTCAGCTGCTGGATTGCTTTCCTCCAAACACAGATGGCTACTATCATCCTTAGGCTTTTCAGGTTCTGGTTCAGGCTCAGATGCAGGTTTGAAAACATGGAAAATGAGTTGTTCATCATGTATTCTCAAAATTAGCTCTCCTTGTTCTACATCTATGAGCGCTCTAGCAGTGGCTAGAAATGGCCTTCCCAGAATGATAGGGTGTAGGTAGCTTTCCTCCATGTCCAAAATGACAAAGTCTGTGGGGAAGAAATAATTTCCCACTTTCACCAGCACATTCTCAACTACCCCTTCAGCTTGCTTTTGAGTTTTGTCAGCCAGTTGTATGATTACATCAGTGGATCTCACCTCATTCAGTTGTAGCCTCTTCATAAGAGTCAGAGGCATCACATTTATGCTAGCTCCTAGATCACAGAATCCTCTGCCAATTTTTGTTTCCCCTATGATGCAGGGGATATGAAAACTTCCTGGGTCTGTTTTCTTAGAGACTATGTCCTTCTTGATGAGGGCACTGCATTCTTTGTTCATTATTACAATTTGTCCTCCCTTCAAAACTCTTTTCTTGCTCAGCAATTCCTTCAAATACTTGATATGTGTAGGCATCTGCTGGAGAATCTCAAGAAAGGGAATATTGATATGGAGAGACTTAAATGTCTCTAAAAACCTTGAATATGTTTTCCCTTTTTCACCTCCTCCTAACCTTTGAGGAAATGGTGCTTTTGGTTGGTATGTTTCCAGCATGCCTTTATTTTGCAGTTCCTTGGCTTGCTCAGTTTCGCTTTCCTACTTAGCTTCTTCCACACCTTCCTTCAAGATTTCTAGCTCCTGTTCTGAGGGTCTGATTCCTTCTTCTTCTGAGACTTCCTTCAATATGGTGATGGCCTTGCATTCTTCCCATCTCACTCCCTTTTGTTCCCCTTTAGGATTCTTTTCTGTGTCACTAGGGAACACTGCAGTTGACTTGGGGGCCTGTTGAGATAGCTCTCCTACTCGAGACTCCATCCTCTTGAGTTTTTCACCATGGTTCCTTAAGGTAGATCTCACATCATCCCTAAAGCTTTTCAACTCACTTATGTCCTGACCCATGTTTGCTAGCATTCCTTCTATCCTGTTTAATTGATCTTGAAATTGTTGATTCGGATTAGGTTGGGCAAGTTGATTATTTTGGCCATGATATGGTGGTTGGGAGTAAGTGTTTTGTGTGGCTTGGTATGATCTTTGGTTGGAGTTTTGGTATGTGGAATTGTTATGTTGGTTGAGGTTGTAAGGTTTGTGGTTTTGTGGTTGGGTTTGCTGGTTTCCCCACCCAAAGTTTGGGTGGTTTTTCCAGCCTGGGTTGTAAGTGTTGGAATGTGGATCATATGGTTGCCTTTGTTGATTTCCCACATAGTTGGCCTCTTCCCAATCACCTCCTTCAGTGCTTACTTCCTCTTGATCTTGTGTGTGTATTGCAGCCACTTGATTTGTTTTTAAGTTCCTGGTGAGCTCTGCTAGTTGCTTGGCAAACACCTTGTTTTGAGCTAAAATTGTATCAACATGGTTCAGCTCCATGACTCCCTTAGTGTTGTGTCTCTCTGAAGCATAGTAGTACTCATTCTCAGCCACTGTCTCAATCACTTCAATGGCTTCTTCCACAGTCTTTTTCCTGTTCAATGAACCTCCTGATGAATGGTCTACAGCCTTCCTTGATTCATAAGAAAGTCCATCATAGAAAATATGCAATTGCACCCAGTCATGGAACATGTCTGGTGGGCATTTCCTTGTCAAATCCTTGAACCTCTCCCATGCCTCGTAGAGAGTTTCACCATCTTGTTGTCTAAAAGTTTGAACCTCAGATCGAAGCCTATTGACCTTTTGTGGGGGGTAGAAACGTGCCAAAAACTTGCTTTCCACCTCATCCCAGGTTGTTAGGCTCCCCCTTGGGAATGATTCCAGCCACTTAGCTGCCTTGTCCCTAAGTGAAAATGGGAACAAGAGCAGTTTATAGGCATCTTCCTGGACTCCATTGGACTTCACAGTGTCGCAAATTCTCAGGAATTTTGTGAGATGTTGTTTGGGTCTTCATTAGCACTCCCACCAAATGAACAATGATCCTCCACCATGATATTAGCTGTGGTTTGAGTTCAAAATTGTTGGCCTGAATGGGTGGTTTCTGAATGCTGCTACCACAATTCCCAGAGGTTGGGTTTATGTATGAACCAAGAACCCTCCTCTCGGGAATGGCATTGTTTCCATCAGCTCTCTCATGGTTGTGAACTTCTCTATCCATGTTGAGATCTAGAGCTTCCTCAAAATTGTCCTCAGATTCTCCTTCAGATTCTTCTTCTCTCAGTACTCTCTTCCCTCTTACTTCCCTTCTAAGTTTATGAAGGGTCCTCTCTGGTTCGGTATATGGAGGGGTTGATGTCTCTCCTCTCCTACCTGTCATACAAGAACACAGCACAGGCAACAAACAAGTGAAATACTCTTGGTTAATTGAAGAGTATGGTTAGAGCAGTTGAAGAATTAATTCAAATAATTAGTGAGTCAGTGAGTCAGTTGCTTGAATTTAAAGGCATAAAGAAAGAAAGCAAGTAACAGAGTGCAGAAATTAAAATTCAACAAGTAACTTGAACTGAATTAACAAAACAAGAAAAATGCTCAATCTAGTTAACTTCCAATTTGAGAATTGTCAATCGAAAACCAATCCCCGGCAACGGCGCCATAAACTTGATAGCTCGATTTTAAGAAATTGCACGATCGGCAAAAATTCCTTCCGGCAAGTGCACCGGTTATCGTCAAGTAAAAACTCACAATAGAGTGAGGTCGAATCCCACAAGGATTGGTTGAGTGAGAAATTCGGATTAGAAGTGTGTTCTAGTTGAGCGGAATCAAGATTTAGATGAGAATTGCGGAATGTTAAATTGCATGAATTAAAGAGCGAGAAGCTAAATTGCTGAAATTAAAAAGGGATCGGGGTGATTGCATGAATTTAATTGCAGAATGTAAAGAGAAAGTGGTAGATCAGAAATGGGGAATTCATTGGGTTTCAGGAGATATTGAGATCTCCGAATCAAAACATTTTTATCCCTTCCTCAACCAATGCATTCATTGAATTTTGCTTGGCAATCTTATATGATTGGATCCCAATCCCTTGGCTCACCAATTCTCTCTAAAAACAAACAAATTCCCAATCCCTTGGTTTAAATGTTCATAAGAAGAGATGATGCTCGATCACTGATTATACCACACAGTTTCATGAACCACAATTTGGTAGGATTACATGTCACAATATCCATCCAAACCCCAATCCAATTCACTGTGAGAAAGCTTCTCTAGCATGAATCCTCCATTCTTTTCCCAAGGTTCCGAAGGATTCCAATTATGGATAGTTTCTTTCCCAAGACAACTAACCAATGGAATTAGATCGAGAAGCTTTCTAACAAAATTCAAGAGAAAAGATTGAAGAAGAAGATAAAAACTATTATTGATTCATTGAATTACAATAGAGCTCCCTAACCCAATGAAAGGGGTTTAGTGAGTCATAGCTCTGAATTCAATTACACAAAGTATGAAAACTAGAAAAATGATCAAAAGTAAAAAGTCCCTTCTAACTTAAATTCTATCCTATTTATACACTTTCTAAATTGAGCTTCTGTTGTGTTTCTTGGGCTTTGAGGCCTTTCCCTGATTTCCTTTTGCTTTGGGTTTATGATCCATAATCCTGATGAGGCTGCTGATCCAATTCTGTAACATTCATTGAGCCAACTTAGTGATAAACAAGTAATGACACATGACTCAACAAATTGAAACTCCAGACTCATCAATTCTTCAGGCCCAATCCCATAAACCATGATATTCAATTGGGTTTCATACCAGAGTACGTTTAAGTTAATGTTTGTGCTCAAATGCTAACTTAAACTACAATATCTTTGGCCCAGAAACCTTTTCAATAGTGGCGTTTAAGTTGTAGTTTAAGCTTCAGTTTAAGGTTAAACTGAAGCTTAAACGTGGAAATGGAAGAAAGCAACTACGGAGTGTGGAATGGTCGAACACGTTTAAGCTTCAGTTTAAGGTTAAACTGAAGCTTAAACGTGGAAATGGAAGAAAGCAATCCTGGAGGGTGGAATGGTCGAACACGTTTAAGCTTCAGTTTAAGGTTAAAGTGAAGCTTAAACGTGGAAATGGAAGAAAGCAATCCTGGAGGGTGGAATGGTCGAACACGTTTAAGCTTCAATTTAAGGTTAAACTGAAGCTTAAACGTGGAAATGAAGAAAGCAACCCTGGAGGAGAAATTGGGTCGAACACGTTTAAGCTCCAGTTTAAGGTTAAACTGGAGCTTAAACGTGGAAATGCTCCCTGGTGCAATTCTCATTCTGGCGTTTAACTTCCAGTTTAAGGTTAAACTGGAGGTTAAACGCCAGTTTCAGCATTCCTCAGCTTTCATGATTTTGGCGTTTAAGCTCCAGTTTAAGCTTAAACTGGAGCTTAAACGCCACTTCCCAGTATTATATGGTTTGGCAGTTTAAGTTCCAGTTTAAGCTTAAACTGGAACTTAAACTCCACATGTGATATTCAAGCTTCCTTTATTGATTTTGTTGCTTCCTTGCCTAGCCTCTTCTTCCCTGAAATCATCCAAACAACTGCATCAAAGTCTTGCAAAATTTCATGAGAATTCTTCCATTCATAGCATTCAAGTAATATAACTAAAAACTCATAGAATTTGCATGAAAATCATACTGTTTGGATGGTTTATTGCTTTGTTATTCATTTAACCATTTTTGGTTACTTTAAGCTCAAGAAAATGCATAAAACAACTAAAACTAACAGAAAAATGCTAGTGAAACTAGCCTAAGATGCCTTGGCATCACAAGCTTTGTCTTCATTCTTCCTTACATGCACACCTTTGATTCACATAGTATCTAATTGCATTCTAGCCCTTCATTGTTCATTTAAATAACACACCACCTTCAAGCCATGCATATGACCGAATCCTTGCACTCCAACCTTTTAAACTTCATTCCCTTCATCACTTCTCAACATAATAAGCTCAGCCTCGAAATTTCTCTTGCTCCATACACACATCAAAATCTTCAACACACTTCACTCCTTCTAACTTCAAGAAGCTCAATCGATCAAGTGATCATGGCCTCTTCCTCAAGAACCAAACGAAAAAAGGAAAAGAGCCTGTGGTGGAGGAGAGCACCCCTGAATATGACCGATGGAGATTCAAATCCTCATACCATCAAATGCAAATTGAATGGATGAACGAGAAAAAGATCTATCCTGAAATTCCATTCTTATTACCGGATGATGGATGCCAAGAAATGAAGAACAAAATTCAAAAGAGGAGGTGGGAGGAACTTGCATCACCAGCCACCCGAATCAATGCCAATATTATAAGAGAGTTTTATGCAAATATCCCAAGGCTTGACATGCGTGAGCCCCCAACGTATAAGAGCTATGTGCGGGGAGTGGAAGTAGACTTTAGCTCGGATGCAATCAAGAAAGTCTTGGGACTAAAGTCAGTCCGCTTTAGTGAACCGGGATACCAACAAAGATTGAATGAAGATCAGGATTATGATGAGATTGCTAGAGATATTTGTATGGAGAACTCCGAGTGGGAAGGAGATGACAAGAACAAATATAAGTATTTAAAGAGATGTAACCTCACCCCGGAAGCAAAAGGATGGTATGAGTTGATGAAAAGATCAATTCTGGGCACAGTGAACACCTCAGAAGTTAACAGGGAGAGAGCTGTGATGTTGCATTGCATCATTGTGGGAAGAGAGATAAGAGTTCATGAAATCCTTGCAAAAGATATCCAAAGGCTTGCTGAGAAGAATTCGGCCGGGTCTTGGTTATACTACCCAAGTACCATTTGGAGGTTGTGTGTAAAGGCTAAAGTGCCAATGGAAGATGAGAATCCAATATGGTTAAGCCAAGGCATGCCCATAACCATTGAAAGAATGACAATGACTCCCGAAGCACATCAAGGCCGAAGGCCACATGGAAGAAGGCAAAGAGAAGAACCAATGGAGGAAGATGAGCTACACCTAGAAGAAGAGCCACAAGAAGAGGAGGAACAGCCGCACTTTTTCCCACATGGCAATATGGATATGACTCAAATGCAAGAAGCAATTGGAAGATTGTCACAACAATACACAAGAATTCAAGAAAGGCAAGAAGAGTACCATTCACAATACTTGAAGCATCAACAAGAGCAAAAAGAATGGCAGCTGAAAATGATGAACCAACAAAGTGAGTTTGAGTCAAAATTCCTTGTGATGCAAGAAGAGCATGCCTTTCAATCTCACAAAGCATTTGGGAAGTTGGCACAAATGCAAGCCGAAACTATGAGGGCTCTCAATGAGTTTACAACCCTCCAAGATGCAAGATATGAAGTCCAAGCCGATTACAACATTAATAGTCAAATCAAACTGAACTATATTGGAGAACATCTGCACAACATGGATCCGGCATTCCCAACTTATGATGAGTTCTTCAAAAAGAAAAGTGAGGTAGAAGTAAACAAAGCCATGAGCCTTGAAGATAGAGTAGAGCAGACGATGAATAAAGCTGGGTTCTGGCGGGGTCAACAAACAACAAACATGGACACAGGGAACACCAGCAAACAAGTATATGAAAGAAGAAAGAAAAAGCATGACAAATAAAAGGTGGACTTGCTCCTTATTCATCACTACAAAGAAAAAGCATGCATTCTGTCTGTTTGAAGTGTCCTTGCATCTTTAAATAGTTATTTTAATTAATAGTCTTTGCATTATGTTTGTTTATCTTAAAATAAGTAAGCTAGCTTAAGTATGTGCTTGTGTGTTTACTTCCACTTGACTAAAAGCATGTTCTGTCCCCTGCATCTTTAAATCAATAAAAGAAATGTTTGAAGGTGAAGTGAGATAGTTCTCTGTTAGATAGAAGTATGATTAAAGTAAGTGGTGGTATGTGTGTGTGACTGTATAATATCTCACTTTTAGTGAATAAAAGAACTAGGATGTCTCCTTCTGAATATAAAGTGGCCTACTGTCTATGAATCTCAATTCAATAAAGATCCTTGGTTAGAAAGAAAAACAAAAAGAAAGAAAGAAAAGAGATAGCTGATGAGCGGATAATTTATACGCTTTTTGGCATTGTTTTTAGGTTGTTTTTAGTAAGTTTGAGCTACTTTTAGGGATGTTTTCATTAGTTTTTATGTTAAATTCACATTTCTGGACTTTACTATGAGTTTGTGTGTTTTTTTGTGATTTCAGGTAAATTCTGACTGAAATTGAGGGATTTGAGCAAAACTCTGAAGAAGGCTGACAAAAGAGCTGCTGATGCTGTTGGAATCTGACCTCCCTGCACTCGAAATGGATTTTCTGGAGCTACAGAACTCCAATTGGCGCGCTCTCAACGGCGTTGGAAAGTAGACATCCAGGGCTTTCCAGAAATATATAATAGTCCATATTTTATTCGAAGATTGATGACGTAACTTGGCGTTGAACGCCAAGTACACGCTGCTGTCTGGAGTTAAACGCCAGAAAAACGTCATGATCCGGAGTTGAACGCCCAAAACACGTCATAACCTGGAGTTTGATGCCAAGAAATGCCTTAGCTCGTGGAATGATCAAGCTCAGCCCAAGCATACACCAAGTGGGCCCCGGAAGTGAATTTATGCATCAATTACTTACTCATGTAAACCCTAGTAGCTAGTCTAGTATATATAGGACATTTATCTATTGTATTAGACATCTTTGGTCTCAGTTTTGTTTTATTCTTCATCCTAGGAGATCATTGATCACGTTTTAGGTGGCTGGCCATTCGGCCATGCCTGAACCTCTTTTGCTTATGTATTTTCAACGGTGGAGTTTCTGCACACCATAGATTAAGGGTGTGGAGCTCTGCTGTACCTCAAGTATTAATGAAGTTCTATTATCTTTTATTCAAATCTCTCTTATTCTTATTCCAAGATATTCATTCGTACCCAAGAACATGATGAATGTTATGAGTCAGATTACCCTCATTATCATTCTCACTCATGAACGCGCGTGATTGACAACCACTTCCGTTCTACATGCAACAAAGCTTGAATGTGTATCTCTTAGATTCCCCAACAGAATCTTCGTGGTATAAGCTAGATAGATGGCGGCATTTATGAGGATCCGGAAAGTCTCACCTTGTCTGTGGTATTCCGAGTAGGATCCTGGGAATCCGGAAAGTCTAACCTTGTCTGTGGTATTCCGAGTAGGATTCCGGTAATGAATGACTGTGACGTGCTTCAAACTTGTAACCTGCTGGGCGTTAGTGACAGACGCAAAAGAATCAAGGGATTTTATTCCAGTAGGAGCGGGAACCAACCAGTGATTAGCCGTACTGTGACAGAGTGCGTGAGCATTAGTTTTCACTGCGAGGATGGGATGTAGCCATCAACCATGGGTGATGCCTCCAGACGATTAGCCGTGCGACTGACAACCGCATAGGATCATTTTCCCGAGAGGATGAAAGTAGCCACAGTTGATGGTGAACCCCTATACAAAGCTTGCCATGGAAAGGAGTAAGAAGGATTGAGTAGAAGCAGTAGGAGAGCAGGCGTCCTTGGGCTCTACAGCATCTCCATCCGCTTATCTGAAATTCCCACCAATGAATCTGCATAAGTATTCTATCCCTTTTATTATTCCTTTTTATTTATTATTTATTCCAATAATCACAATTACCCTTTAATCTCCCTAACTGAGATTTACAAGGTGACCATAGCTTGCTTCATACCAACAATCTCTGTGGATTCGACCCTTACTCACGTAAGGTTTATTACTTGGACGACCCAGTACACTTGCTGGTTAGTTGAACGGAGTTGTGAATTCAACCAGTGCCATAATAAAGTTTTCATTCAAAATCCAAAGAACGCGAATCACAATTTCGTCCACCAAGTTTTTGGCGCCGTTGCCGGGGATTGTTCGAGTATGGACAACTGACGGTTCATCTTGTTGCTCAGATTAGGTAATTTTCTTTTCAAAAATCTTTTTCAAAAATTTTTCTTTTTATTTTTTCGTTTTTCCAAACTATATTTTCGAAAAAAAATTAATAAAAATACAAAAAAATTAGAAAATCATAAAAATCAAAAATATTTTGTGTTTCTTGTTTGAATCTTGTGTTAATTATCAAGTTTGGTGTCAATTGCATGCTTTTAAAATTTTTTCTTGCATTTTTCGAAAATCCATGCATTCATAGTGTTCTTCATGATCTTCAAGTTGTTCTTGACAAGTCTTCTTGTTTGATCTTGATGATTTCTTGTTTTGTGTCTTTTGTTGTTTTTCATGTGCATTTTTGCATTCATATTTTCCAAGCATTAAAAATTTCTAAGTTTGGTGTCTTGCATGTTTTCTTTGCATCAAAAAATTTTTCAAAAATATGTTCTTGATGTTCATCATGATCTTCAAAGTGTTCTTGGTGTTCATCTTGACATTCATAGCATTCTTGCATGCATTCATTGTTTTGATCTAAAAATTTCATGCATTGAATATTTTTGTTGTTTTTCTCTTTCATAATTAAAAAATTCAAAAAATCAAAATAATATCTTTTCCTTATTTTCCTCCAAATTTTCGAAATTTTGGGTTGACTTGGTCAAAAATTTTTAAAATTAGTTGTTTCTTACAAGTCAAGTCAAAATTTCAATTTTAAAAATCTTATATTTTCAAAATCTTTTTCAAAAATCATATCTTTTTCATTTTTTATAATTTTCGAAAATTTCAAAATCTTTTTCAAAATATTTTCAAAATCTTTTTCTTATCTTTTTATCAAATTTTCGAAAATTAGCTAACAATTAATGTGATTGGTTCAAAAATTTGAAGTTTGTTACTTTCTTGTTAAGAAAGGTTCAATCTTTAAGTTCTAGAATCTTATCTTGTAGTTTCTTGTTAGCTAAGTCAATTTTAAAATTAAATCTTTTTCAAAAATATCTTTTCCAAATATATCTTTTTATCTTTTATCTTATCTTTTTCAAAAATTTTATCTTTTTCAAAATTTGATTTCAAAATATCTTATCTAACTTCTTATCTTCTTATCTTTTTCAAATTTTGATTTCAAATCTTTTTCAATCAATTAACTAACTTTTTGTTTGTTTCTTATCTTTTTCAAAACTACCTAACTACTTTTCCCTCTCTAATTTTCGAAAATATCTCTCTCTCTTTTCAAAAATTCTTTTTAATTAATTGATTGTTTTAAATTTTAATTTCAATTATATTTTATCTTTAATTTTCGAAAATCACTAACTCTTTTTCAAAAATTATTTTCGAAAATCCTCTCCTCTTCTCTTCTTCTATTTAATTATTTAATTACTAACACTTCTCTTCACCTCTCTTCATCTAAAATCCGAATTCTTCTTCATTCTTCTACCCCTTCTTCTTCTACTAACATAAAGGAATCTCTATACTGTGACATAGAGGATTCCTCTTTCTTTTCTTGTTTTCTTCTCTTTCTTATGAGCAGGAACAGGGAAAAAGGCACTCTTGTTGAAATTGATCCAGAACCTAAAAGGACTCTGAAGAGAAAATTAAGAGAAGCTAAATTACAACAATCCAGAAACAACCTTTCAGAAATTTTCGAACAAGAGAAGGATATGGCAGCCGAAAATAATAATAATAATAATGCAAGGAGAATGCTTGGTGACTTCACAAAGCCAACATCCAAGTTTGATGGAAGAAGCATCTCCATTCCTGCCATTGGAGCCAATAACTTTGAGCTTAAGCCTCAACTAGTTGCTTTAATGCAACAAAACTGCAAGTTTTATGGACTTCCATCTGAAGATCCTTATCAGTTTTTAACTGAGTTCTTGCAGATCTGTGAGACTGTAAAGACGAATGGAGTTGATCCTGAAGTCTACAGACTCATGCTTTTCCCTTTTGCTGTAAGAGACAGAGCTAGAATATGGTTGGATTCACAACCTAAGGATAGCCTGGACTCCTGGGATAAGCTGGTCACTGCCTTCTTGGATAAATTCTTTCCCCCTCAAAAGCTGAGCAAGCTGAGAGTGGATGTTCAAACCTTCAAACAAAAAGATGGTGAATCCCTCTATGAAGCTTGGGAAAGATACAAACAGTTGACCAAAAGATGTCCTTCTGACATGTTTTCATAATGGACCATGTTAGATATATTCTATTATGGTCTCTCTGAATTTTCGAAAATGTCACTGGACCATTCTGCAGGTGGATCTATTCACCTGAAGAAAACGCCTGAAGAGGCTCAAGAACTCATTGACATGGTTGCAAACAACCAGTTCATGTACACCTCTGAGAGGAATTCCGTGAATAATGGGGTACCTCAGAAGAAAGGAGTTCTTGAAATTGATACTCTGAATGCCATATTGGCTCAGAACAAAATGTTGACTCAACAGGTCAACATAATCTCTCAAAATCTGAATGGATTGCAACATGCATCCAACAGTACTAGAGAGGCAGCTTCTGAAGAAGCTTATGATCCTGAGAACCCTGCCATGGCAGAGGTTAATTACATGGGTGAACCATATGGAAACACCTATAACCCATCATGGAGAAATCATCCAAATTTCTCCTGGAAGGATCAACAAAAGCATCAACAAGGCTTTAACAATGGTGGACGCAACAGGCTGGGCAATAGCAAGCCATATCCATCATCTTCTCAGCAACAGACAGAGAATTCTGAACAAAACACCTCTAATTTAGCCAATATAGTCTCTGATCTGTCAAAGGCCACTTTCAGTTTCATGAATGAAACCAGATCCTCCATTAGAAATTTGGAGGCACAAGTAGGCCAGCTGAGTAAGAAAGTTATTGAAACTCCTCCCAGTACTCTCCCAAGCAATACAGAAGAAAATCCAAAAGGAGAGTGCAAGGCCATTGATTTAATCAAAGTGACCGAATGCACAAAGGAAGAGGAGGACGAAAATCCTAGTGAGGAAGACCTCCTGGGACGTTCCTCAAGCAAGAAGGAGTTTCCTATTAAGGATCCAGAGGGATCTGAGGCTCAATTAGAGACCATAGAGATTCCACTAAACCTCCTTCTGCCATTCATGAGCTCTGAAGACTATTCATCCTCAGAAGAGGATGAAGATGTCACTGGAGAGCAAGTTGCTCAATATTTAGGAGCTATCATGAAGCTGAATGCCAAGCTGTTTGGTAATGAGACTTGGGAAAGTGAACCTCCCTTGCTCATTAGTGAACTGGATACTTGGATTCAGAAAACTCTACCTCAGAAGAAACAAGATCCTGGCAAGTTCTTAATACCTTGCACCATAGGCACCATGAGCTTTGAAAAAGCTCTATGTGATCTGGGGTCAGGGATAAATCTTATGCCACTCTCTGTAATGGAAAAACTGGGAATCATTGAGGTACAACCTGCCTTGTTCTCACTACAATTGGCAGACAAGTCAATGAGACAAGCTTATGGAATAGTAGAGGATGTGCTAGTAAAGGTTGAAGGCCTTTACATCCCTGCTGATTTCATAATCCTAGACACTAGGAAGGAGGATGATGAATGCATCATCCTAGGAAGACCTTTCCTAGCCACAGCAGAAGCTGTGATAGATGTTAACAGAGGAGAGTTAGTCCTTCAATTGAATGGGGACTACCTTGTGTTTAAGGCACATGGCCATCCCTCTGTGACAAAAGAGAGTAAGCATGAAGAGCTTCTCTCAGTTCAGAGTCAAGAAGAGCCCACACAGTCAAACTCTAAGTTTGGTGTTGTGAGGCCACAACCAAACTCTAAGTTTGGTGTTCAAACTCCATATCCAAACTCTAAGTTTGGTGTGGAGACAACACACTAAAATTGACCTGATCACCTTGTGGCTCCATGAGAGTCACTGTCAAGCTATTGACATTAAAGAAGCGCTTGTTGGGAGGCAACCCAATTTTATTCATCTAATCTTATTTTATTTTGTTTTAGTGTTATTTTTGTGTTGAATTAGGTACATGATCATGAGGAGTCACGAAAAAATCAAAGAAATTAAAAACTGAGTCAAAAACAGAAGAAAAAAATTTTTCACCCTGGAGGCAGCGCAGACTGGCGTTCAACGCCAGTAAGGTGCATCTGGCCGGCGTTTAACGCCAGAACAGAGCACCATTCTGGCGCTGAACGCCCAAAACAAGCAACAACCTGGCGTTAAACGCCAGGATGGTGCACAGAGAGGACAAACTGGCGTTCAACGCCAGAAACATGCATCACATGGGCGTTGAACGCCCAGAACATGCACCAATGGGCGTTTGAATGCCAGAATGATGCATGAAGGCATTTTTCATGCCTATATGGTGAAGGAATGGTATTTCTTTTTACCTCAGGATCTGTGGACCCCACAGGATCCCCACCTCAGGATCTGTGGACCCCACAGGATCCCCACCTACCATATTTCCACCTTCCCTCCTAATCCTATTTTTGTGATTTGAATTCCCCATGTCACAATTCCCAATCTTCTTCATCAATCACCTCAAATCCTCTTCCCAATCACCCCATTCACCATTCACATCAACCTCCTCTTTCCCACCCAACCCCACCCATATAGCCGAATCCATCTCCCCTCACTCACCTCCATCTTCTTCTTCTTCTCTTCTTTCTTTTCTTGCTCGAGGGCGAGCAATATTTTAAGTTTGGTGTGGTAAAAGCATAGCTTTTTGCTTTTCCATTACCATTAATGGCACCTAAGGCCAGAGAAACCTCAAAGGAAAGACAAAAGCTTCCACCTTTGAATCTTGGGAGATGGAAAGACTTATATATAAGCTGGAATAGCTCAGTTGGTTAGAACATGGGGCTGCAAATCAAGAGATCCCTGAGATACCTCAGGGGATAAGTTGTCCTCCACACAAATATTGGAAGCAATTAAAGGTGGAACATCATGAGCACTCCATCATTCTCCAAGAAATAAGAGAAGATCAAAGAGCAATGAGGGAGGAGCAACAAAGGCAAGGAAGGGACATAGAAGAGTTGAAGAACATCATTGGTCCTTCAAGAAGAAGACGCCACTAAAGGTGGATTCATTCCTTGTTCTTTATTTCTTTCTGTTTTCGTTTTTAATGTTGTGTTTATTTATGTTTTGTGTCTTTATTTCATGATCATTAGTATGTAACCATGCCTTAAAGCTATGAATAAAATCCATTACTCCTTCACCTCTCTTAAATGAAAAATGTTTTAATTCAAAAGAACAAGAAGTACATGAATTTCGAAATTATTATTGAATTTAATTTAATTATATTGATGTGGTGGCAATAATTTTTGTTTTCTGAATGAATGCTTGAACAGTGCATATTTTTGATCTTGTTGTTTATGAGTGTTAAAATTGTTGGCTCTTGAAAGAATGATGAACAAAGAGAAATGTTATTGATGAACTGAAAAATTCATGAATTGATTCTTGAAGCAAGAGAAAGCAGTGAAAAAGTAAGCTTGCGAAAAAAAAATGGCGAAAAGAAAAAAAAAAGAGCAGTAGAAAAAGCCAATAGCCCTTAAAACCAAAAGGCAAGGGTAAAAAGGATCCAAGGCTTTGAGCATCAATGGATAGGAGGGCCTAAGGAAATTAAATCCAGGCCTAAGCGGCTAAATCAAGCTGTCCCTAACCATGTGCTTGTGTCATGAAGGTCCAAGTGAAAAGCTTGAGACTGAGTGGTTAAAGTCGTGATCCAAAGCTAAAGAGTGTGCTCAAGAGCTCTGGACACCACTAACTGGGGACTTTAGCAAAGCTGAGTCACAATCTGAAAAGGTTCACCCAGTTATGTGTCTGTGGCATTTGTGTGTCTGGTGGTAATACTGGAAAACAAAATGCTTAGGGCCACGGCCAAGACTCATAAGTAGCTGTGTTCAAGAATCAACATGCTTCACTAGGAGAGTCAATAACACTATCCGAAATTCTAAGTTCCTAGAGAAGCCAATCACTCTAAACTTCAAAGGAAAAAGTGAGATGCCAAAACTGTTCAGAAGCAAAAAGCTACAAGTCCCGCTCATCTAATTAAATTAATATTCATTGATATTTTGGACTTTATAGTATATTCTCTTCTTTTTATCCTATTTGATTTTCAGTTGCTTGGGGACAAGCAACAATTTAAGTTTGGTGTTGTGATGAGCGGATAATTTATACGCTTTTTGGCATTGTTTTTAGGTTGTTTTTAGTAAGTTTGAGCTACTTTTAGGGATGTTTTCATTAGTTTTTATGTTAAATTCACATTTCTGGACTTTACTATGAGTTTGTGTGTTTTTTTGTGATTTCAGGTAAATTCTGACTGAAATTGAGGGATTTGAGCAAAACTCTGAAGAAGGCTGACAAAAGAGCTGCTGATGCTGTTGGAATCTGACCTCCCTGCACTCGAAATGGATTTTCTGGAGCTACAGAACTCCAATTGGCGCGCTCTCAACGGCGTTGGAAAGTAGACATCCAGGGCTTTCCAGCAATATATAATAGTCCATATTTTATTCGAAGATTGATGACGTAACTTGGCGTTGAACGCCAAGTACACGCTGCTGTCTGGAGTTAAACGCCAGAAAAACGTCATGATCCGGAGTTGAACGCCCAAAACACGTCATAACCTGGAGTTTGACGCCAAGAAATGCCTTAGCTCGTGGAATGATCAAGCTCAGCCCAAGCATACACCAAGTGGGCCCCGGAAGTGAATTTATGCATCAATTACTTACTCATGTAAACCCTAGTAGCTAGTCTAGTATATATAGGACATTTATCTATTGTATTAGACATCTTTGGTCTCAGTTTTGTTTTATTCTTCATCCTAGGAGATCATTGATCACGTTTTAGGTGGCTGGCCATTCGGCCATGCCTGAACCTCTTTTGCTTATGTATTTTCAACGGTGGAGTTTCTGCACACCATAGATTAAGGGTGTGGAGCTCTGCTGTACCTCAAGTATTAATGAAGTTCTATTATCTTTTATTCAAATCTCTCTTATTCTTATTCCAAGATATTCATTCGTACCCAAGAACATGATGAATGTTATGAGTCAGATTACCCTCATTATCATTCTCACTCATGAACGCGCGTGATTGACAACCACTTCCGTTCTACATGCAACAAAGCTTGAATGTGTATCTCTTAGATTCCCCAACAGAATCTTCGTGGTATAAGCTAGATAGATGGCGGCATTTATGAGGATCCGGAAAGTCTCACCTTGTCTGTGGTATTCCGAGTAGGATCCTGGGAATCCGGAAAGTCTAACCTTGTCTGTGGTATTCCGAGTAGGATTCCGGTAATGAATGACTGTGACGTGCTTCAAACTTGTAACCTGCTGGGCATTAGTGACAGACGCAAAAGAATCAAGGGATTTTATTCCAGTAGGAGCGGGAACCAACCAGTGATTAGCCGTACTGTGACAGAGTGCGTGAGCATTAGTTTTCACTGCGAGGATGGGATGTAGCCATCAACCATGGGTGATGCCTCCAGACGATTAGCCGTGCGACTGACAACCGCATAGGATCATTTTCCCGAGAGGATGAAAGTAGCCACAGTTGATGGTGAACCCCTATACAAAGCTTGCCATGGAAAGGAGTAAGAAGGATTGAGTAGAAGTAGTAGGAGAGCAGGCGTCCTTGGGCTCTACAGCATCTCCATCCGCTTATCTGAAATTCCCACCAATGAATCTGCATAAGTATTCTATCCCTTTTATTATTCCTTTTTATTTATTATTTATTCCAATAATCACAATTACCCTTTAATCTCCCTAACTGAGATTTACAAGGTGACCATAGCTTGCTTCATACCAACAATCTCTGTGGATTCGACCCTTACTCACGTAAGGTTTATTACTTGGACGACCCAGTACACTTGCTGGTTAGTTAAACGGAGTTGTGAATTCAACCAGTGCCATAATAAAGTTTTCATTCAAAATCCAAAGAACGCGAATCACAATTTCGTCCACCAATAGCCAAAAAGTGGCAGAGAAAAAAAAAAGAAACAAAGCTGGACACCAATAGCTTGAACCTTAAAATATATGCCTGTGGTGTCTTTGTACTAGGATCTGCTTGGATTAGTAAGCTCTTTGGAGTGCTTCAACACTTGGTGACTTAGATTAACTAATCCGGGATCATCAGCTGAAAGTCCACTATCAAGAGCAACCTAACTACAAGGCATTTAGTAACCCAAAGAGGTGCTGGGCATCAATGTTTAAAAGGGAATGTGAGCCAAGTGTCTATGGTGAATAATGTGTCAAGTATACAGAAAAGAAAATGAACTTGCTACACATGACACTCAAATAAAGCTTTTGAAAAAAGTAATAGCCAAGGATAAAGGAATAATGAGAGGTCATAGCAGTATGTTACTTGAGGCTTGAAGGAGACTTTCTAGGCCTAAGAGTCAATAAGAAGTGAGTGTTTGCATATCCACACAAAACCCCATGAACTACCAATAATACTCTGCTAGCATGAACATCCTCTTCCATTCCACTATTTCTTCTCAATAAATCTTTTCTTGCTTGGGGACAAGCAAGCTTTAAGTTTGGTGTTGTGATGACAAGTCATCTTAGCCTAGTTTCACTAGTCTTTTTCTTTTGTTTTCAATTGAATTATGCACTTTCTTGAGCTCTAAGCAAGCCAATTTGGGTAGATTTTCATGCTTCCTTTGATTGAATCAACTATGTATGAATTCATGCTATTTCATGAGATTTGATGCCATAATGGTTGCATATTAGGATAGAATGAATATCTCATGATTTTGAGCATAGCTTTGATGTGTTTGGTTGATTAATGATAGGTGAAGAAAGCTTGAAGAAAGGTTGAAGCAAGAAGGAATAGCTAGGAGTAAAGAGAGGACAATGGAATAAGTGAAATTGAACCAGGAAGCAAAAAGTTGGACCTAAAGTTAGCCTCAAACTTTTGCACAAACTTTTGGGTGAAAAGTTAGCCTCAAAGTTAGACCCCTAACTTTTGGGCTAACGTTAGAACTTGAAAATCACTCCCTGGGAACCTAAAGTTTGCGCCAACGTTAGACCCCTAACTTTTGGGCTAACGTTGGCACATGAAGATCACCCCTGGGCACCAAAAGTTTGCGCCAACGTTAGCCCCCTAACTTTTGGGCTAACGTTGGCATGAGAAAAGCCTCCCTGGCCACCAAAAGTTTGCGCCAACGTTAGCCCCCTAACTTTTGGGCTAACGTTGGCACATGAAAATACAAGAGGAGGAGCAAAAGTTTGCACCAACGTTAGACCCCTAACTTTTGGGCTAACGTTGGCGCCATAGGTGCACTAGGAAGGGCCAACGTTGGAGCAAAAGTTAGACCCCTAACTTTTGCACCAACGTTGGTATCAGCAAAAGAGGCTAGCTGATATGAAAAGTTGGGCTCAAACTTTTACTCCAACTTTTGCAAAACTCCAACCCGGTTCAATTGGTTCACTTTGGTTCCTCTCCAAACTCCAAGAGCAATCAACCAAGGCCTCTTTCAACCCAATTCCACCAAGAGCAAAGGCCCAACTCAAGGCTTGAAGATCATTTGAAGAAAGTGTATAAATAGGATAGAATTCAAGTTCTTCGGAGAGCTTTTTTTTAGTTTTCCTTTTAGTTTTTCATAATAGTTTTCGGAGAGCTTTGGATATTGAGTGATCTTTAATTTCTTAGTTTGGGGGAAGGAGAATTCCATTCTCTTCCTCTTAGTTTTATTGCCTTCAATTTCAATTACAACTGTCTTGGATCTTGGGTTGGAGAATTGAAGGAATTCTGTTTCAATCTCACCTTGGATCTTGTTTATTTTCACTGCAATTGAATTTCCATTTCTGTTACTTGCGTCTCATCTACTTTCTTTGCAATTTACAATTCCCTTGCAATTGTTCTTGTTGGATCTAGGAAGGCATTGAGATCTAGACTTGGTTTTCTAGTCTCTGGGTCCTGAGATCTAAATTCCCAATTTACATTCTGTTTACTGCTTTCCATGTTCATTTACTTCTCTGCTTCAAGATCTGATTTCATCCACACCCTCTTCTACTTCTCTACTTGATGCAATTTACTCTTCCTTGTTTAAATTCTGCAAATCCAATCCCCAATCCCCTTTACATTTCAAGCCATTTACATTTCTTGCACTTTAAGATTCTGCAATTTATATTTCTTGCAATCTAAGTTTCTGCCATTTAATTTCTTGTTATTTAAGATTCAGCAATTTATTTCCTGTTCTCTTTACTTTCAATGCAATTTAAATTCTGCAAATCACCAATCAATCAACCAAATCTTGATTTGCTTGACTAAATCAACCACTAAACTAAAATTGCTCAATCCTTCAATCCCTGTGGGATCGACCTCACTCCCGTGAGTTTTTATTACTTGATGCGACCCGGTGCACTTGCCGGTGAGTTTTGTGTTGGATCGTTTTCCACACATCACCCCTTTACAATTCAAGTCATTTACATTCCTTGCACTTTAAGTTTCTGCAATTTACATTACTTGTTCTTTAAGATTCAGCACTTTAATTTCAGTTCTCTTTAATTTCATGCAATTTACCCATTCCCTTTACTTTCCATGCAATTTAAATTCTGTTAATCACAAATCTCTCAACTAAATCTTGATTCGCTTGACTAAACCAATCACTAAACTAAAATTGCTCAATCCTTCAATCCCTGTGGGATCGACCTCACTCCCGTGAGTTTTATTACTTGATGCGACCCGGTGCACTTGCCGGTGAGTTTTGTGTCGGATCATTTTCCGCACATCAAGTTTTTGGCGCCGTTGCCGGGGATTGAAATAGATTGACAATGATTAAGTGAGGTGGTGATCTAGATCAAGCACTTTTTCTTTATTTTTCTCTAATTTTGACTAACCCACTAACTGTTTGAATTTTTCCTAAACTAACAATCACTTTGCTCTCTCAGTAGAGTACATTGCTTTTCTGGTTCTGTGTCCGTTTCTTGTTGTTCTGTACAACAAAAGCAATTTTCTTCTGATTTTCTCTCAAAGCCTATTAACTGTTTGACACATTGTGTCAACTAATCCTCTGACTACATTCTGGCATGAGAATATCCAATTTTCATTTGGATTGTTTGTGAGTGTGCAGATCATGGAGGAAAGGAATCCTACAGCAAGAGGAGAAAAATTGAGGCATTATGATTTTCAGCCTCTATAATCAAAGAGCAAGATGTCAAGCTAGTGACAATAAAAGAGCGCTTGTTGGGAGGCAACCCAACCGGAGGTAACTTTCTTTTCATATCTGTTTCAATAAAAAGGTTAATTAGTTTTATCTATATTGCAAGAAGCTAAGTTTGGTGTTACACACCAAAACAATCTAAGGGAGGATGAAGGATTCTAAGTTTGGTGTTCCACCGAAATTCCATCATACAACATATTCTCACCTTCTGCATTATGCTAGCTTCAAGCATTTAGATAAACTAATCAACTATTCTGTTGTTATCAGTTTTATTGCTTTTGAAAAAAAAAAGAGAAAAAAAAAGAGTTTCACACATGGTTAATCTGATGCATGGGAACCATTGGCAAGGTACTAAGTTTGGTGTTCTCACACCAAAGTAAGTTCAAAAGCCCACAAATAATTCATGCATGCTAACCATTTTTCAAGTGCTTGGGGAACAAGCAACTTTCAAAGTTTGTTGTAGGCAGTCACTTGAATCTAAGGAAGGATTAAGCACCATCAACCAAAGAGACAAAGAGGGATGCAAAGATCAACAATGGTGCTGAGAAGGAGTGAAGCAAGTAAACTCCAAAAGGTTGTATTGTTAAGTGATTGTCTTATATTCAAAACTGCTATGATTGAAAGTGATATTGTACCCCTGTTCAGTATGATTTCCTTGTAGTTCAATAACTAAGATGTTTGGTATATCATAGCACCAATTTGCTTGCACTCAAGGATTGGAAAAATATAAATCGAAAACATTTCTTTGAAGAGAAGGATTGAGGAACCAAAAATTCATCTTGAGGTAAGAAAAAGATTAAGGGAAGTGGTGGTTCTGGTTGTATGAATGTGTATTGAGGTTGCATGTTTGTGAAAACCTGCATGGGAGCTCATAGGCAGGAAATATAGTTCAAAGAAGTATTGTGGAGATTCTCAAACATCCTTTGATCCAAGAAGCAGCAAAAGAAAACAAAAAAAAATAAAAAGAACATGGTCCAAGGCTCTGAGCATCAATTACTAGGCAAAAAAAAAAAGAGAAAAAAAGAAACAAGAACTCAAAGAGTTACTAGCCTAGTAAATGCTTGTGGTCGAAATGTGTCAAAGAGAGAGGCTTGAGCAAGTAAATCCTCAGGGGTGCTTTAACACCTAATACCTTAAAACCAACTGGTTTAGGAGTATTGATTGAAAGCTTATTTAAAGAGCCGCTTTGAGACAAGACACTTAGAGTCAAGGCCAAAACACAGAAATCATAAGCTGCTTCAAGGTGATTATCTATAAAGAGATCTCCACAGTATCATTTGGGTGAAATTCCTAAGACCTAAGACTTCCAAGATGTGGGGATTAGTAAACACTGAAGCCCTTGCATAAACATATGATTCAGAGTTCACTCCACTGTCAATTAATCACTTCACTCACAGAGCATACATGTCATTCTTCAATCCATTCTAATCTGACAGAATTTTTGAGCTTAATTTCTTTTCTTGCTTGGGGACAAGCAAGTTTTAAGTTTGGTGTTGTGATGACAAGTCATCTTAGCCTAGTTTTACTAGTCTTTTTCTTTGTTTTCATTTAGTTTTATGCACTTTCTTAAGTCATAAGTAAGCCAATTGGGTTGAAATTCATGTTTTCTTAGATTCAATCAACCATGGATAAATTGATGCATTTTCATGAGTTTTTATGCAATAATTGCTTATATATCAAGAAGAAGAAGAACTCTCATGATTATAGCATAGCTTTGATACAATTGCTGATTGATGATAGGTGACCAAAAGGGCTTGAAGGAAGGTTGAAGCAAGAGGCAACAAGAAGGCCATGAAAGGAAGCAAAGGAAAGCAATGTTGGAGCCAAAGTTGGTGCTCTAATGTTGCTTGAAACGTTGCTCCCCACAGCCTGAAGGGGTATACGTCCAACGAGAATAACTTGAGCTACAAAGCTCCAAATGAGGTGATTCCAAAAGCATTGTAAAATAGGAATCAAGAGCTTTCCAAGCATATATGGCACTACATGGTGGATATAAAAATTGAGGGAGAAAACTGCCCCGAAAAGTGCATAAACAAACATGACACCAACCTGTAGTAAGGCCATCTGACCTCTGCACCTTCGACGGAGTATAACTCGAGCTATGGAGCTCCAAATGATGCGCTTCCAATAGCATTGGAAATTAGACATTCAGGGCTTTCCAACAATGTATAATAGTATGGGGTGGACATCACGTTCAAGCTTCCGAAACTGGCAATGTTCGCAACGTTTGCGCCAACGTTTGACCTCAAACGTTGAGGCAAACGTTGGCGCCACAAAGAAGAAAAATAACACTCTTGGCAGCGACGTTTGAGCCAACGTTTGACCTCAAACGTTGAGGCAAACGTTGGCTATATTTTGGCAAGAAAGAGCATGGAAGAACACCCTTGGTCGATGAGCTAATTGAGCCACGTTTGCGCCAACGTTTGACCTCAAACGCTGGGCCAAACGTTGGCCACAAAGAAGGCAGGGGGAGATCCACGTTTGAGCTCACATTTGACCTCAAACGTTGAGCCAAACGTGGATGACAGCAAGAATGGGCTCTGCATAATTGTTCACACGGCAACGTTTGAGTCAACGTTTGACCTCAAATGTTGGCTCAAACGTGAGAGTTGCATGGCCCGGTTCACAAGTGGATTTCTTCCCAACACCAAGAGCAATCAACAGAGGCCACTAGCAACCCAATTCCATCAAGGCCAAGGCCCAATTCAAGGCTTGAAGATCATTAGAAGAAAGTGTATAAATAGCTTAGGATTTGAAGTTTTAGGAGAGCTTTCCTTTTAGTTTTCATAGAGAGTTTTCGGAGAGCTTTTGGGGTGTTGAGTGAATTTTAATTTCTAAGTCTCGGGGAAGGAGAATTGAATTCCCTTCCTCTCAGTTTTCTTGCTTTCAATTTCAATTACAATTGTCTTGGATCTTTGGTTGGAGAATTGAAGGAATTCTGTTTCAATCTCATCCTAAGATCTCTCTGTTTCATTTTACTGCATAATTGAATTTCCGTTTCTGTTATTTGCTTCTTCTTCTACTTTCTTTGCAATTTACAATTCCTCATTTACTTTGCAATTGTTTTTGTTGGATCTAGGAAGGCGTTGAGATCTAGACTTGGTTATCTAGTCTCTTGGGTCCTGAGATCTGAATTCCAATTTTACATTCCCTGTTTAATGCTTTTCAATCTCATTTACATTTCTGTTCTAAGATCCGATTCAATCCAAGTTATCTTCTATTTCTCCGTTTGTTGCAATTTTACTTTTCCTTGTTTAATTTCTGCAATCTCACATCCCTGACCCCTTTACAATTCAGGTCATTTACATTCCTTGCACTTTAAGTTTCTGCAATTTACATTACTTGTTCTTTAAGATTCAGCACTTTAATTTCAGTTCTCTTTAATTTCATGCAATTTACCCATTCCCTTTACTTTCCATGCAATTTAAATTCTGTTAATCACAAATCTCTCAACTAAATCTTGATTCGCTTGACTAAACCAATCACTAAACTAAAATTGCTCAATCCTTCAATCCCTGTGGGATCGACCTCACTCCCATGAGTTTTATTACTTGATGCGACCCGGTGCACTTGCCGGTGAGTTTTGTGTCGGATCGTTTTTCGCACATCAACTAGATATTGTTGGACTTTATTTTTTTTATTATTTAAATAAAAAAATTTTATAATATAATTTAAAAATTCAAAAATAAAAAATTTTGTTTTTTCAAATTTTTTATTTTTTATTCACCGGGTAATTCTACACCTAGACAGTTGACTTTTTTCGTTGCACTTGTTCACAAATTAAGAAGAAATTAATTTAAAAAATTTAAAATTTTATTTTTTTAATTTTTTGGATATTTTTGGAATTTTTTACTTTTTTACAATTATAAAAAAAAATTTTATTTTATAAATTAAAAAAAATAATAAATTTACAGATTTGTTGTTTACTAGATATTGCTGGACTTTATTTTTTTATTATTTAAATAAAAAACATTTAATAATATAATTTAAAAATTTAAAAATAAAAAATTTAATTTTTAAAAATTTTAATTTTTTTAAAAATATTTTTTATATTTTTATTCATCAGATAATGCTACACCTAGACAGTTGACTTTTTTACTGCACTTGCTCACAAATTATGAATAAATTAATTTAAAAAATTTAATATTTTAATATTTTTATTTTTTCAATTTTTTGGAATTTTTTATTTTATTACAATTAGAAAAATATAATCATTTAGTTTAAAAATTTAAAAAAATAATAAATTTACAGTTCTGTTGTTTACTAGATATTGTTGGACTTTATTTTTTTATTATTTAAATAAAAAACATTTTATAATATAATTTAAAAATTCAAAAAAAATAGTTTTTTAAAATTTTTTATTTTTTAAAAATATTTTTTATTTTTTTATTCACCGGATAATGCTACACCTATATAGTTGAGTTTTTTTACTGCACTTGTTCACAAATTAAGAGTAAATTAATTTAAGAAATTTAAAATTTTAATTTTTTATTTTATGGATATTTTTGGAATTTTTATTTTTTTTACAATTAGAAAAAAATATTTTTTTAGTTTAAATATTAAAAAAAATAAATTTACAGATCTGTTGTTTACTATATATTGCTAGACTTTATTTTTTTATTATTTAAATAAAAAATATTTAATAATATAATTTAAAAATTCAAAAAATAAAAACTTTTGTTTTTTTCAATTTTTAATTTTTTTAAAAATATTTTTTATTTTTTTATTCACCGGATAATGCTACACCTAGACAGTTGACTTTTTTTTGCTGCACTGGTTCACGAATTAAGAATAAATTAATTTAAAAAATTTAAAATTTTTATTTTTTATTTTTTGAATATTTTTAGAATTTTTTATTTTTTTACAATTAGAAAAAAATATTTTTTTTAGTTTAAATATTAAAAAAAATAAATTTATAGATCTGTTGTTTACTAGATATTGTTGGACTTTATTTTTTTATTATTTAAATAAAAAACATTTAATAATATAATTTAAAAATTAAAAAATAAAAAATTTATTTTTTTAAAATTTTTATTTTTTAAAAATATTTTTTATTTTTTTATTCACCCGATAATGCTACACCTAGACATTTGACGTTTTTTGCTGCACTTGTTCACAAATTAAGAATAAATTAATTTAAAAAATTTAAAATTTTAATTTTTTTATATTTTGAATATTTTTGGAATTTTTTATTTTTTTACAATTAGAAAAAAATAATTTTTTTTAGTTTAAATACTAAAAATAATAAATTTACAGATGTGTTGTTTACTAGATATTGTTGGACTTTATTTTTTTTATTATTTAAATAAAAAACATTTAATAATATAATTTAAAAATTTAAAAATAAAAAATTTAATTTTTAAAAATTTTAATTTTTTTAAAAATATTTTTTATTTTTTTATTCATCAGTTGACTCTTTTTGCTACACTTGTTCACAAATTAAGAATAAATAAATTTAAAAAATTTAATATTTTAATATTTTTATTTTTTCGATTTTTTGGAATTTTTTATTTTATTACAATTAGAAAAATATAATCTTTTATTTAAAAATTTAAAAAAAATAATAAATTTACAGTTCTGTTGTTTACTAGATATTGTTGGACTTTATTTTTTATTATTTAAATAAAAAAACATTTTATAATATAATTTAAAAATTCAAAAATAAAAAATTTAGTTTTTTAAAATTTTTTATTTTTTCAAAATATTTTTTATTTTTTTATTCACTGGATAATGCTACACTTATACAGTTGACTTTTTTTTACGACACTTGTTCACAAATTAAGAGTAAATTAATTTAAAAAATTTAAAATTTTAATTTTTTATTTTATGGATATTTTTGGAATTTTTAATTTTTTACAATTAGAAAAAAATATTTTTTTGTTTAAATATTAAAAAATAAATTTACAGATCTGTTGTTTACTATATATTGCTGGACTTTATTTTTTTTATTATTTAAATAAAAAACATTTAATAATATAATTTAAAAATTCAAAAAATAAAAAATTTTGTTTTTTTAATTTTTAATTTTTTTAAAAATATTTTTTATTTTTTTATTCACCGGATAACGCTACACCTAGACAGTTGACTTTTTTTTGCTGCACTTGTTCACGAATTAAGAATAAATTAATTTAAAAAATTTAAAATTTTAATTTTTTTATTTTTTGAATATTTTTGGAATTTTTTATTTTTTTACAATTAGAAAAAAATATATTTTTTTAGTTTAAATACTAAAAAAATAAATTTACAGATCTGTTGTTTACTAGATATTGTTGGACTTTATTTTTTTATTATTTAAATAAAAAACATTTAATAATATAATTTAAAAATTAAAAAATAAAAAATTTAGTTTTTTGAAATTTTTATTTTTTAAAAATATTTTTTATTTTTTATTCACCGGATAATGCTACACCTAGACAGTTGACTTTTTTTGCTGCAGTTGTTCACAAATTAAGAATAAATTAATTTAAAAAATTTAAAATTTTAATTTTTTTATTTTTTGAATTTTTGGAATTTTTTATTTTTTTACAATTAGAAAAAAATATATTTTTAGTTTAAATACTAAAAATAATAAATTTACAGATCTGTTGTTTACTAGATATTGCTAGACTTTATTTTTTTATTATTTAAATAAAAAATATTTAAAAATATAATTTAAAATTTTCAAAAATAAAAAATTTAGTTTTTTCAAATTTTTTATTTTTTAGAAATATTTTTTATTTTTTTATTCACCGAATAATTCTACACATAGACAGTTGACTTTTTTGCTGCACTTGTTCACAAATTAAGAATAAATTAATTTAAAAAATTTAAAATTTTAATTTTTTTATTTTTTAGATATTTTTGGAATTTTTTATTTTTTACAATTAGAAAAAAATATTTTTTTGTTTAAATATTAAAAAATAAATTTACAGATCTGTTGTTTACTAGATATTGTTGGACTTTATTTTTTTATTATTTAAATAAAAAAATTTTATAATATAATTTAAAAATTCAAAAATAAAAAATTTTGTTTTTTCAAATTTTTTATTTTTTTATTCACCGGGTAATTTTACACCTAGACAGTTGACGTTTTTTGCTGCACATGTTCACAAAGTAAGAATAAATTAATTTAAAAAATTTAATATTTTAATATTTTTATTTTTTCGATTTTTTGGAATTTTTTATTTTATTACAATTAGAAAAATATAATCTTTTATTTAAAAATTTAAAAAAAATAATAAATTTACAGTTCTGTTGTTTACTAGATATTGTTGGACTTTATTTTTTATTATTTAAATAAAAAAACATTTTATAATATAATTTAAAAATTCAAAAATAAAAAATTTAGTTTTTAAAATTTTTTATTTTTTCAAAAT
Organism: Arachis hypogaea; assembly: GCF_003086295.3. Lineage (NCBI taxonomy): Eukaryota > Viridiplantae > Streptophyta > Magnoliopsida > Fabales > Fabaceae > Arachis > Arachis hypogaea. Next base: position 59,149,739 of record NC_092045.1, read on the forward strand.
ATTTTTTATTTTTTATTCACTGGATAATGCTACACTTATACAGTTGACTTTTTTTTACGACACTTGTTCACAAATTAAGAGTAAATTAATTTAAAAAATTTAAAATTTTAATTTTTTATTTTATGGATATTTTTGGAATTTTTAATTTTTTACAATTAGAAAAAAATATTTTTTTGTTTAAATATTAAAAAATAAATTTACAGATCTGTTGTTTACTATATATTGCTGGACTTTATTTTTTTTATTATTTAAATAAAAAACATTTAATAATATAATTTAAAAATTCAAAAAATAAAAAATTTTGTTTTTTTAATTTTTAATTTTTTTAAAAATATTTTTTATTTTTTTATTCACCGGATAACGCTACACCTAGACAGTTGACTTTTTTTTGCTGCACTTGTTCACGAATTAAGAATAAATTAATTTAAAAAATTTAAAATTTTAATTTTTTTATTTTTTGAATATTTTTGGAATTTTTTATTTTTTTACAATTAGAAAAAAATATATTTTTTTAGTTTAAATACTAAAAAAATAAATTTACAGATCTGTTGTTTACTAGATATTGTTGGACTTTATTTTTTTATTATTTAAATAAAAAACATTTAATAATATAATTTAAAAATTAAAAAATAAAAAATTTAGTTTTTTGAAATTTTTATTTTTTAAAAATATTTTTTATTTTTTATTCACCGGATAATGCTACACCTAGACAGTTGACTTTTTTGCTGCAGTTGTTCACAAATTAAGAATAAATTAATTTAAAAAATTTAAAATTTTAATTTTTTTATTTTTTGAATATTTTTGGAATTTTTTATTTTTTTACAATTAGAAAAAAATATATTTTTAGTTTAAATACTAAAAATAATAAATTTACAGATCTGTTGTTTACTAGATATTGCTAGACTTTATTTTTTTATTATTTAAATAAAAAATATTTAAAAATATAATTTAAAATTTTCAAAAATAAAAAATTTAGTTTTTTCAAATTTTTTATTTTTTAGAAATATTTTTTATTTTTTTATTCACCGAATAATTCTACACATAGACAGTTGACTTTTTTGCTGCACTTGTTCACAAATTAAGAATAAATTAATTTAAAAAATTTAAAATTTTAATTTTTTTATTTTTTAGATATTTTTGGAATTTTTTATTTTTTTACAATTAGAAAAAAATATTTTTTTCGTTTAAATATTAAAAAAATTATAAATTTACAGATCTGTTGTTTACTAGATATTGTTGGACTTTATTTTTTTATTATTTAAATAAAAAAATTTTATAATATGATTTAAAAATTCAAAAATAAAAAATTTTGTTTTTTCAAATTTTTTATTTTTTTATTCACCGGGTAATTTTACACCTAGACAGTTGACTTTTTTTGCTGCACTTGTTCACAAATTAAGAAGAAATTAATTTAAAAAATTTAAAATTATAATTTTTTTATTTTTTGGATATTTTTGGAATTTTTTATTTTTTTACAATTATAAAAAAATACTTTTTTATTTTATAAATTAAAAAAATAATAAATTTACAGATTTGTTGTTTACTAGATATTGCTGGAATTTATTTTTTTATTATTTAAATAAATGATGTGCGGAAAACGATCCGACACAAAACTCACCGGCAAGTGCACCGGGTCGCATCAAGTAATAATAACTCACGGGAGTGAGGTCGATCCCATAGGGATTGAAGGATTGAGCAATTTTAGTTTAGTGGTTGGTTTAGTCAAGCGAATCAAGATTTGGTTGAGAGATTTGTGATTAACAGAATTTAAATTGCATGGAAAGTAAAGGGAATGGGTAAATTGCATGAAATTAAAGAGAACTGAAATTTAAAGTGCTGAATCTTAAAGAACAAGAAATTAAATGGCAGAAACTTAGAATGCAAGAAATGTAAATTGCAGAATCTTAAATTGCAAGAAATGTAAATGGCTTGAATTATAAAGGGAATTGGTAATTGGATTTGCAGAAATTAAACAAGGAAAAGTAAATTGCAACAAACAGAGAAGTAGAAGATAACTTGGATTGAATCGGATCTAAAAACAGAAATGTAAATGAGATTGAAAAGCATTAAACAGAGAATGTAAAATTGGAATTCAGATCTCAGGACCCAAGAAACTAGATAACCAAGTCTAGATCTCAATGCCTTCCCAGATCCACCAAGAACAATTGCAAAGGAAATGAAGATTGCAGAGAAAGTAGATGAAGAAGTAATTAACCGAAACGGAAATTCAATTGTGCAGTAAAATTAAACAAGATCCCAAGGTGAGATTGAAACAGAAGTTCTTCAATTCTTCACCCAAGATCCGAAGCAAGAAAAGTAAAGAGTATTCAAGCAAGAACAAGGAAGAAGAGAGATCAATTCTCCTCCCAAATTCCCTTGAATTAAAAACAACAATGCTAAAATGTAAAGTGAGCTCTCTACTAAGTGTACTACGAATTCCCCAAGGGAAAAACTCCCCTAAAACTTAAATCCTAAGCTATTTATACACTTTCTTCAAATGGTCTTCAAGCCTTGAATTGGGCCTTTACTCTTGATGGAATTGGGTTGATAGAGCCTTGGTTGATTGCTCTTGGAGTTTGGAGAAGAACCGAAGTGAACCGGGTTGGGAATCATGAAAGCTTGAGTAAAAGTTTGAGTAAAAGTTTGAGGCAAACTTTTACTCAAACTTTTCACATCAGCCACCCTCTCTTTGCTACTACCAACGTTTGAGCCAAAGTTTGGGGTCAAACTTTTGCTCAAACATTGGCCCCCTCATGTACACTCATGGCACCAACGTTTGCCAAAAAGTTTGAGGCAAACGTTGGCACAAACGTTTGCTTTCCAGGGTGTGTTGTTGATGGCGCCAACGTTTGCCAAAAAGTTTGAGACAAACGTTGGCGCAAACTTTTGCTCTCCAGGGTGTTGATTTGTGAGGCCAACGTTTGCCAAAAAGTTTGAGGCAAACGTTGGCTCAAGCTTTTCTCCCAAAAGTTTGCGCAAAAGTTTGAGGCAAACTTTTGGTCAAGCTTTTCTCCCAAAAGTTTACGCAAAAGTTTGAGGCAAACTTTTGGTCAAGCTTTTTGCTCCCTGGTTCATTTTCACTTATTCCAAAAGTTTGAGCTAAAGTTTGAGGCAAACTTTGCTCAAACTTTTTATCCTCTCTTCCTCCTAGCCATTCCTTCTTGCTTCAACCTTTCTCCAAGCTTTCTTCACCTATCATTAATCAACCAACCACATCAAAGCTATGCTCAAAATCATGAAATATTCATTCTTTCATAATATGTGACAATTATAGCATAAAACCTCATGAAATTGCATTAATTCATCTATGGTTGATTAAATCAAAGGAAACATGAAAATCTACCCAATTGGCTTGCTTATGGCTCAAGAAAGTGCATAATTCAATTGAAAACAAAAGAAAAAGGCTAGTGAAACTAGGCTAAGATGACTTGTCATCAATAAAAACATTTAATAATATAATTTAAAAATTTAAAAATAAAAAATTTAATTTTTAAAATTTTTAATTTTTTTAAAAGTATTTTTTATTTTTTTATTCATCAGATAATGCTACACCTAGACAGTTGACTTTTTCTTACTACACTTGTTCACAAATTAAGAATAAATTAATTTAAAAAATTTAATATTTTAATATTTTTATTTTTTCAATTTTTTGGAATTTTTTATTTTATTACAATTAGAAAAATATAATCATTTAGTTTAAAAATTAAAAAAATAATAAATTTACAGTTCTGTTGTTTACTAGATATTGTTGGACTTTATTTTTTTATTATTTAAATAAAAACATTTTATAATATAATTTAAAAATTCAAAAATAAAAATTTAGTTTTTTAAAATTTTTTTATTTTTTAAAAATATTTTTTATTTTTTTATTCACCAGATAATGCTACACCTATACAGTTGAGTTTTTTTACTGCACTTGTTCACAAATTAAGAGTAAATTAATTTAAAAAATTTAAAATTTTAATTTTTTATTTTATGGATATTTTTGGAATTTTTAATTTTTTTACAATTAGAAAAAAATATTTTTTTAGTTTAAATATTAAAAAAAATAAATTTACAGATCTGTTGTTTACTATATATTGCTGGACTTTATTTTTTATTATTTAAATAAAAAATATTTAATAATATAATTTAAAAATTCAAAAAATAAAAACTTTTGTTTTTTTAAATTTTTAATTTTTTTAAAAATATTTTTTATTTTTTTATTCACTGGATAATGCTACACCTAGACAGTTGACTTTTTTTGCTGCACTGGTTCACGAATTAAGAATAAATTAATTTAAAAAATTTAAAATTTTTATTTTTTATTTTCTGAATATTTTTGGAATTTCTTTTTTTTTACAATTAGAAAAAAATATTTTTTTTAGTTTAAATATTAAAAAAAATAAATTTATAGATCTGTTGTTTACTAGATATTGTTGGACTTTATTTTTTTATTATTTAAATAAAAAACATTTAATAATATAATTTAAAAATTAAAAAATAAAAAATTTAGTTTTTTAAAATTTTTATTTTTTAAAAATATTTTTTATTTTTTTATTCACCAGATAATGCTACACCTAGACATTTGACTTTTTTTTGCTGCACTTGTTCACAAATTAAGAATAAATTAATCTAAAAAATTTAAAATTTTAATTTTTTTATTTTTTGAATATTTTTGGAATTTTTTATTTTTTTACAATTAGAAAAAAATAATTTTTTTAGTTTAAATACTAAAAATAATAAATTTACAGATCTGTTGTTTACTAGATATTGCTGGACTTTATTTTTTTATTATTTAAATAAAAAAGATTTAATAATATAATTTAAAAATTAAAAATAAAAAATTTATTTTTTAAATTTTTTATTTTTTTTAAATATTTTTTATTTTTTTATTCACCGGATAATTCTACAACTAGACAGTTGACTCTTTTTTTGCTACACTTGTTCACAAATTAAGAATAAATTAATTTAAAAAATTTAAAATTTTAATTTTTTTATTTTTTAGATATTTGTGGAATTTTTTATTTTTTTACAATTAGAAAAAAATATTTTTTTGTTTAAATATTAAAAAAATTATAAATTTACAGATCTGTTGTTTACTAGATATTGTTGGACTTTATTTTTTTTTATTATTTAAATAAAAAAATTTAATAATATAATTTATAAATTCAAAAATAAAAAATTTTGTTTTTTCAAATTTTTTATTTTTTTATTCACCGGGTAATTCTACACCTAGACAGTTGACTTTTTTTACGGCACTTGTTCACAAAATAAGAAGAAATTAATTTAAAAAATTTAAAATTTTAATTTTTTAATTTTTTGGATTTTTTGGAATTTTTTATTTTTTTTACAATTATAAAAAAAATTATTTTAAAAATTAAAAAAAAAATTTACAGATTTGTTGTTTACTAGATATTACTAGACTTTATTTTTTTATTATTTAAATAAAAACATTTAACAAAATAATTTAAAAATTAAAAATTAAAAATTTATTTTTTTAAAATTTTTAATTTTTTTAAAAAAAAATTTTTATTTTTTTATTCACCGGATAATGCTACACCTAGACAGTTGACTTTTTTTGCTATACTTGTTCACAAATTAAGAATAAATTAATTTAAACGTTTTAAATTTTAATTTTTTTACTTTTTTGGATATTTTTAGAATTTTTTTTTTACAACTGGGGAAAAAAATTTTTAGTCTAAAATTTAAAAATATAATAAATTTACAGATCTATTGTTTACTAGATAATGCTGGACTTTTTTTATTATTTAAATAAAAAACATTTAATAATATAATTTAAAAATTAAAAAATAAGCAATTTAGTTTTTAAAAATTTTTAATTTTTTAAAAATATTTTTTATTTTTTATTCACTGGATAATGCTACACCCAAACAATTGACTTTTTTTGCTGCACTTGTTCACAAATTAAGAATAAATTAATTTAAAAAATTTAATATTTTAATATTTTTATTTTTTCGATTTTTTGGAATTTTTTATTTATTACAATTAGAAAAATATAATCTTTTAGTTTAAAAATTTAAAAAAATAATAAATTTACAATTCTGTTATTTACTAGATATTGCTCGACTTTATTTTTTTATTATTTAAATAAAAAACATTTTATAATATAATTTAAAAATTCAAAAATAAAAAATTTAGTTTTTTAAAATTTTTATTTTTTAAAATATTTTTTATTTTTTTATTCACCGAATAATGCTACACCTATACAGTTGACTTTTTTTACTGCACTTGTTCACAAATTAAGAGAAAATTAATTTAAAAATTTTAAAATTTTAATTTTTTATTTTAGGGATATTTTTGGAATTTTTAATTTTTTTACAATTAGAAAAAAATATTTTTTTAGTTTAAATATTAAAAAAATAAATTTACAGATCTGTTGTTTACTATATATTGCTGGACTTTTTTTTTATTATTTAAATAAAAAATATTTAATAATATAATTTAAAAATTCAAAAAATAAAACTTTTGTTTTCTTAAATTTTTAATTTTTTTAAAAATATTTTTTATTTTTTATTCACCGGATAACGCTACACATAGACAGTTGACTTTTTTTGCTGCACTTGTTCATGAATTAAGAATAAATTAATTTAAAAAATTTAAAATTTTTATTTTTTTATTTTTTGAATATTTTTTGAATTTTTTATTTTTTTACAATTAGAAAAAAATATTTTTTTAGTTTAAATATTAAAAAAATAAATTTACAAATCTGTTGTTTACTAGATATTGTTGGACATTATTTTTTTATTATTTAAATAAAAAACATTTAATAATATAATTTAAAAATTAAAAATAAAAAATTTAGTTTTTTAAAATTTTTATTTTTTAAAAATATTTTTTATTTTTTTATTCACCGGATAATGCTACACCTAGACAGTTGACTTTTTTTTGCTACACTTGTTCACAAATTAAGAATAAATTAATTTAATAAATTTAAAATTTAATTTTTTATTTTTTGAATATTTTTGGAATTTTTTATTTTTTTACAAGTAGAAAAAAATATTTTTTTAGTTTAAATACTAAAAATAATAAATTTATAGATTTGTTGTTTACTAGATATTGCTGGACTTTATTTTTTATTATTTAAATAAAAAACATTTAATAATATAATTTAAAAATTTAAAAATAAAAAATTTAATTTTTAAAATTTTTAATTTTTTTAAAAATATTTTTTATTTTTTTATTCATCAGATAATGCTACACCTAGACAGTTGACTTTTTTGCTGCACTTGTTCACAAATTAAGAATAAATTAATTTAAAAAATTTAATATTTTAATATTTTTATTTTTTCGATTTTTTGGAATTTTTTATTTTATTACAATTACAAAAAATATAATCTTTTAGTTTAAAAATTAAAAAAAATAATAAATTTACAGTTCTGTTGTTTACTAGATATTGCTGGACTTTATTTTTTTATTATTTAAATAAAAAACATTTTATAATATAATTTAAAAATTCAAAAGTAAAAAATTTAGTTTTTTAAAATTTTTATTTTTTAAAAATATTTTTTATTTTTTTATTCACCGGATAATGCTACACCTATACAGTTGACTTTTTTACTGCACTTGTTCACAAATTAAGAGTAAATTAATTTAAAAAATTTAAAATTTTAATTTTTTATTTTATGGATATTTTTGGAATTTTTAATTTTTTTACAATTAGAAAAAATATTTTTTTAGTTTAAATATTAAAAAAATAAATTTACAGATCTGTTGTTTACTATATATTGCTGGACTTTTTTTATTATTTAAATAAAAAACATTTAATAATACAATTTAAAAATTCAAAAAATAAAACTTTTGTTTTCTTATATTTTTAATTTTTTAAAAATATTTTTTATTTTTTATTCACCGGATAACGCTACACCTAGACAGTTGACTTTTTTTGCTGCACTTGTTCATGAATTAAGAATAAATTAATTTAAAAAATTTAAAATTTTAATTTTTTTATTTTTTGAATATTTTTGGAATTTTTTATTTTTTTACAATTAGAAAAAAATATTTTTTTAGTTTAAATATTAAAAAAATAAATTTACAAATCTGTTGTTTACTAGATATTGTTGGACATTATTTTTTTATTATTTAAATAAAAAAAATTTAATAATATAATTTAAAAATTAAAAATAAAAAATTTAGTTTTTTAAAATTTTTATTTTTTAAAAATATTTTTTATTTTTTTATTCACCGGATAATGCTACACCTAGACAGTTGACTTTTTTTGCTGCACTTGTTCATGAATTAAGAATAAATTAATTTAAAAAATTTAAAATTTTAATTTTTTTATTTTCTGAATATTTTTGGAATTTTTTATTTTTTTACAATTAGAAAAAATATATTTTTTTAGTTTAAATACTAAAAAAAATAAATTTACAGATCTGTTGTTTACTAGATATTGTTGGACAATATTTTTTATTATTTAAATAAAAAACATTTAATAATATAATTTAAAAATTAAAAAATAAAAAATTTAGTTTTTTAAAATTTTTATTTTTTAAAAATGTTTTTTATTTTTTTATTCACTGGATAATGCTACACCTAGACAGTTGACTTTTTTTGCTGCACTTGTTCACAAATTAAGAATAAATTAATTTAATAAATTTAAAATTTTAATTTTTTTATTTTTTGAATATTGTTGGAATTTTTTATTTTTTTACAATTAGAAAAAATATTTTTTTAGTTTAAATACTAAAAATAATAAATTTACAGATCTGTTGTTTACTAGATATTGCTGGACTTTATTTTTTTATTATTTAAATAAAAAATATTTAAAAATATAATTTAAAATTTTCAAAAATAAAAAATTTAGTTTTTCAAATTTTTTATTTTTTTAGAAATATTTTTTATTTTTTTATTCAATGGATAATTCTACACCTAGACAGTTGACTTTTTTTTGTTGCACTTGTTCACAAATTAAGAATAAATTAATTTAAAAAATTTAAAATTTTAATTTTTTTATTTTTTAGATATTTTTGGAATTTTTTATTTTTTTACAACGAGAAAAAAATAATTTTTTAGTTTAAATACTAAAGATGATAAATTTACAAATCTGTTGTTTACTAGATATTGCTGGACTTTATTTTTTTATTATTTAAATAAAAAATATTTAAAAATATAATTTAAAATTTCAAAAATAGAAAGTTTAGTTTTTTCAAATTTTTTATTTTTTTAGAAATATTTTTTATTTTTTAATTCACCGGATAATTCTACACCTAGACAGTTGACTTTTTTTTTGCTGCACTTGTTCACAAATTAAGAATAAATTAATTTAAAAAATTTAAAATTTTAATTTTTTTATTTTTTAGATATTTTTGGAATTTTTTATTTTTTTACAATTAGAAAAAAATATTTTTTTCGTTTAAATATTAAAAAAATAAAAATTTACAGATCTGTTGTTTACTAGATATTGTTGGACTTTATTTTTTTATTATTTAAATAAAAAATTTCTAATATAATTTAAAAATTCAAAAATAAAAAATTTTGTTTTTTCAAATTTTTTATTTTTTTATTCACCGGGTAATTTTACACCTAGACAGTTGACTTTTTTTTTGCTGCACTTGTTCACAAATTAAGAATAAATTAATTTAAAAAATTTAAAATTTTAATTTTTTTATTTTTTAGATATTTTTGGAATTTTTTATTTTTTTACAATTAGAAAAAAATATTTTTTTCGTTTAAATATTAAAAAAATAAATTTACAGATTTGTTGTTTACTAGATATTGCTGGACTTTATTTTTTATTATTTAAATAAAAAACATTTAGTAATATAATTTAAAAATTTAAAAATAAAAAATTTAATTTTTAAAATTTTTAATTTTTTTAAAAATATTTTTTATTTTTTTATTCATCAGATAATGCTACACCTAGACAGTTGACTTTTTTTGCTGCACTTGTTCACAAATTAAGAATAAATTAATTTAAATAATTTAATAATTTAATATTTTTATTTTTTCGATTTTTTGGAATTTTTTATTTTATTACAATTAGAAAAATATAATCTTTTAGTTTAAAAATTAAAAAAATAATAAATTTACAGTTCTGTTGTTTACTAGATATTGCTGGACTTTATTTTTTTATTATTTAAATAAAAAACATTTTATAATATAATTTAAAAATTCAAAAATAAAAAATTTAGTTTTTTAAAATTTTTATTTTTTAAAAATATTTTTTATTTTTTTATTCACCGGATAATGCTACACCTATACAGTTGACATTTTTACTGCACTTGTTCACAAATTAAGAGTAAATTAATTTAAAAAATTTAAAATTTTAATTTTTTATTTTATGGATATTTTTGGAATTTTTAATTTTTTTACAATTAGAAAAAATATTTTTTTAGTTTAAATATTAAAAAAATAAATTTACAGATCTGTTGTTTACTATATATTGCTGGACTTTTTTTTATTATTTAAATAAAAAACATTTAATAATACAATTTAAAAATTCAAAAATAAAACTTTTGTTTTTTATATTTTTAATTTTTTAAAAATATTTTTTATTTTTTATTCACCGGATAACGCTACACCTAGACAGTTGACTTTTTTTGCTGCACTTGTTCATGAATTAAGAATAAATTAATTTAAAAAATTTAAAATTTTAATTTTTTTATTTTTTGAATATTTTTGGAATTTTTTATTTTTTTACAATTAGAAAAAAATATTTTTTTAGTTTAAATATTAAAAAAATAAATTTACAAATCTGTTGTTTACTAGATATTGTTGGACATTATTTTTTTATTATTTAAATAAAAAAATTTAATAATATAATTTAAAAATTAAAAAATAAAAAATTTAGTTTTTTAAAATTTTTATTTTTTAAAAATATTTTTTATTTTTTTATTCACCGGATAATGCTACACCTAGACAGTTGACTTTTTTTGCTGCACTTGTTCATGAATTAAGAATAAATTAATTTAAAAAATTTAAAATTTTAATTTTTTTATTTTCTGAATATTTTTGGAATTTTTTATTTTTTTACAATTAGAAAAAAATATTTTTTTAGTTTAAATACTAAAAAAAATAAATTTACAGATCTGTTGTTTACTAGATATTGTTGGACATTATTTTTTATTATTTAAATAAAAAACATTTAATAATATAATTTAAAAATTAAAAAATAAAAAATTTAGTTTTTTAAAATTTTTATTTTTTAAAAATGTTTTTTATTTTTTTATTCACTGGATAATGCTACACCTAGACAGTTGACTTTTTTTGCTGCACTTGTTCACAAATTAAGAATAAATTAATTTAATAAATTTAAAATTTTAATTTTTTTATTTTTTGAATATTGTTGGAATTTTTTATTTTTTTACAATTAGAAAAAATATTTTTTTAGTTTAAATACTAAAAATAATAAATTTACAGATCTGTTGTTTACTAGATATTGCTGGACTTTATTTTTTTATTATTTAAATAAAAAATATTTAAAATATAATTTAAAATTTCAAAAATAAAAAATTTAGTTTTTCAAATTTTTATTTTTTAGAAATATTTTTTATTTTTTTATTCAATGGATAATTCTACACCTAGACAGTTGACTTTTTTTGTTGCACTTGTTCACAAATTAAGAATAAATTAATTTAAAAAATTTAAAATTTTAATTTTTTTATTTTTTAGATATTTTTGGAATTTTTTATTTTTTTACAACGAGAAAAAAATATTTTTTAGTTTAAATACTAAAGATGATAAATTTACAAATCTGTTGTTTACTAGATATTGCTGGACTTTATTTTTTTATTATTTAAATAAAAAATATTTAAAAATATAATTTAAAATTTCAAAAATAGAAAGTTTAGTTTTTTCAAATTTTTATTTTTTAGAAATATTTTTTATTTTTTATTCACCGGATAATTCTACACCTAGACAGTTGACTTTTTTTTGCTGCACTTGTTCACAAATTAAGAATAAATTAATTTAAAAAATTTAAAATTTTAATTTTTTTATTTTTTAGATATTTTTGGAATTTTTTATTTTTTTACAATTAGAAAAAAATATTTTTTTCGTTTAAATATTAAAAAAATAAAAATTTACAGATCTGTTGTTTACTAGATATTGTTGGACTTTATTTTTTTATTATTTAAATAAAAAATTTCTAATATAATTTAAAAATTCAAAAATAAAAAATTTTGTTTTTTCAAATTTTTTATTTTTTTATTCACCGGGTAATTTACACCTAGACAGTTGACTTTTTTTTGCTGCACTTGTTCACAAATTAAGAATAAATTAATTTAAAAAATTTAAAATTTTAATTTTTTTATTTTTTGATATTTTTGGAATTTTTTATTTTTTTACAATTAGAAAAAATATTTTTTTGTTTAAATATTAAAAAAATAAAATTTACAGATTTGTTGTTTACTAGATATTGCTGGACTTTATTTTTTTATTATTTAAATAAAAAACATTTAGTAATATAATTTAAAAATTTAAAAATAAAAATTTAATTTTTAAAATTTTTAATTTTTTAAAAATATTTTTTATTTTTTTATTCATCAGATAATGCTACACCTAGACAGTTGACTTTTTTTGCTGCACTTGTTCACAAATTAAGAATAAATTAATTTAAATAATTTAATAATTTAATATTTTTATTTTTTCGATTTTTTGGAATTTTTTATTTTATTACAATTAGAAAAATATAATCTTTTAGTTTAAAAATTAAAAAAATAATAAATTTACAGTTCTGTTGTTTACTAGATATTGCTGGACTTTATTTTTTTATTATTTAAATAAAAAACATTTATAATATAATTTAAAAATTCAAAAATAAAAAATTTAGTTTTTTAAAATTTTTATTTTTTAAAAATATTTTTTATTTTTTTATTCACCGGATAATGCTACACCTATACAGTTGACATTTTTACTGCACTTGTTCACAAATTAAGAGTAAATTAATTTAAAAAATTTAAAATTTTAATTTTTTATTTTATGGATATTTTTGGAATTTTTATTTTTTTACAATTAGAAAAAATATTTTTTTAGTTTAAATATTAAAAAAATAAATTTACAGATCTGTTGTTTACTATATATTGTTGGACTTTTTTTTATTATTTAAATAAAAAACATTTAATAATAAATTTAAAAATTAAAAAATAAAACTTTGTTTTTTATATTTTTAATTTTTTAAAAATATTTTTTATTTTTTATTCACCGGATAACGCTACACCTAGACAGTTGACTTTTTTTGCTGCACTTGTTCATGAATTAAGAATAAATTAATTTAAAAAATTTAAAATTTTAATTTTTTTATTTTTTGAATATTTTTGGAATTTTTTATTTTTTTACAATTAGAAAAAAATATTTTTTTAGTTTAAATATTAAAAAAATAAATTTACAAATCTGTTGTTTACTAGATATTGTTGGACATTATTTTTTTATTATTTAAATAAAAAAATTTAATAATATAATTTAAAAATTAAAAATAAAAAATTTAGTTTTTTAAAATTTTTATTTTTTAAAAATATTTTTTATTTTTTTATTCACCGGATAATGCTACACCTAGACAGTTGACTTTTTTTGCTGCACTTGTTCATGAATTAAGAATAAATTAATTTAAAAAATTTAAAATTTTAATTTTTTTATTTTCTGAATATTTTTGGAATTTTTTATTTTTTTACAATTAGAAAAAAATATTTTTTTAGTTTAAATATTAAAAAAATAAATTTACAGATCTGTTGTTTACTAGATATTGTTGGACATTATTTTTTATTATTTAAATAAAAAACATTTAATAATATAATTTAAAAATTAAAAATAAAAAATTTATTTTTTAAAATTTTTATTTTTTAAAAATTTTTTATTTTTTTATTCACCGATAATGCTACACCTAGACAGTTGACTTTTTTTTGCTGCACTTGTTCACAAATTAAGAATAAATTAATTTAAAAATTTAAAATTTTAATTTTTTTATTTTTGAATATTTTGGAATTTTTATTTTTTTACAATTAGAAAAAATATTTTTTTAGTTTAAATATAAAAAAATAAATTTACAGATCTGTTGTTTACTAGATATTGCTGGACTTTATTTTTTTATTATTTAAATAAAAAATATTTAAAATATAATTTAAAATTTCAAAAATAAAAAATTTAGTTTTTTAAATTTTTATTTTTTTAAAATATTTTTTATTTTTTTATTCACTGGATAATTCTACACCTAGACAGTTGACTTTTTTTTGCTGCACTTGTTCACAAATTAAGAATAAATTAATTTAAAAAATTTAAAATTTTAATTTTTTTATTTTTTGATATTTTTGGAATTTTTTATTTTTTTACAATTAGAAAAAATATTTTTTTAGTTTAAATACTAAAAATAATAAATTTACAGATCTGTTGTTTACTAGATATTGCTGGACTTTATTTTTTTATTATTTAAATAAAAAATATTTAAAATATAATTTAAAATTTCAAAAATAAAAAATTTAGTTTTTCAAATTTTTATTTTTTTAGAAATATTTTTTATTTTTTTATTCAATGGATAATTCTACACCTAGACAGTTGACTTTTTTTTGTTGCACTTGTTCACAAATTAAGAATAAATTAATTTAAAAAATTTAAAATTTTAATTTTTTTATTTTTTAGATATTTTTGGAATTTTTTATTTTTTTACAACGAGAAAAAAATAATTTTTTAGTTTAAATACTAAAATGATAAATTTACAAATCTGTTGTTTACTAGATATTGCTGGACTTTATTTTTTTATTATTTAAATAAAAAATATTTAAAATATAATTTAAAATTTTCAAAAATAGAAAGTTTAGTTTTTTCAAATTTTTATTTTTTTAGAAATATTTTTTATTTTTTAATTCACCGGATAATTCTACACCTAGACAGTTGACTTTTTTTTGCTGCACTTGTTCACAAATTAAGAATAAATTAATTTAAAAAATTTAAAATTTTAATTTTTTTATTTTTTAGATATTTTTGGAATTTTTTATTTTTTTACAATTAGAAAAAAATATTTTTTTCGTTTAAATATTAAAAAAATAAAAATTTACAGATCTGTTGTTTACTAGATATTGTTGGACTTTATTTTTTTATTATTTAAATAAAAAATTTCTAATATAATTTAAAAATTCAAAAATAAAAAATTTTGTTTTTTCAAATTTTTTATTTTTTTATTCACCGGGTAATTTTACACCTAGACAGTTGACTTTTTTTTGCTGCACTTGTTCACAAATAAGAAGAAATTAATTTAAAAAATTTAAAATTTTAATTTTTTAATTTTTTGGATTTTTTGGAATTTTTTATTTTTTTTACAATTATAAAAAAATTTTTATTTTAAAAATTAAAAAAATAAATTTACAGATTTGTTGTTTACTAGATATTGCTGGACTTTATTTTTTTATTATTTAAATAAAAAACATTTAGTAATATAATTTAAAAATTTAAAAATAAAAAATTTAATTTTTAAAATTTTTAATTTTTTTAAAAATTTTTTTATTTTTTTATTCATCAGATAATGCTACACCTAGACAGTTGACTTTTTTTGCTGCACTTGTTCACAAATTAAGAATAAATTAATTTAAATAATTTAATAATTTAATATTTTTATTTTTTCGATTTTTTGGAATTTTTTATTTTATTACAATTAGAAAAATATAATCTTTTAGTTTAAAAATTAAAAAAATAATAAATTTACAGTTCTGTTGTTTACTAGATATTGCTGGACTTTATTTTTTTATTATTTAAATAAAAAACATTTTATAATATAATTTAAAAATTCAAAAATAAAAAATTTAGTTTTTTAAAATTTTTATTTTTTAAAAATATTTTTTATTTTTTTATTCACCGGATAATGCTACACCTATACAGTTGACTTTTTTTTTGTTGCACTTGTTCACAAATTAAGAGTAAATTAATTTAAAAAATTTAAAATTTTAATTTTTTATTTTTTAGATATTTTTGGAATTTTTTATTTTTTTACAACTAGAAAAAAAGAATTTTTTAGTTTAAATACTAAAAATGATAAATTTACAGATCTGTTGTTTACTAGATATTGCTGGACTTTATTTTTTATTATTTAAATAAAAAATACTTAAAATATAATTTAAAATTTCAAAAATAAAAATTTAGTTTTTTCAAATTTTTTATTTTTTAGAAATATTTTTTATTTTTTTATTCACCGGATAATTCTACACCTAGACAGTTGACTTTTTTTTGCTGCACTTGTTCACAAATTAAGAATAAATTAATTTAAAAAATTTAAAATTTTAATTTTTTTATTTTTTAGATATTTTTGGAATTTTTATTTTTTTACAATTAGAAAAAAATATTTTTTTGTTTAAATATTAAAAAAATAAAAATTTACAATCTGTTGTTTACTAGATATTGTTGGACTTTATTTTTTTATTATTTAAATAAAAAAATTTCTAATATAATTTAAAAATTCAAAAATAAAAAATTTTGTTTTTTCAAATTTTTTATTTTTTTATTCACCGGGTAATTTACACCTAGACAGTTGACTTTTTTTTGCTGCACTTGTTCACAAATTAAGAATAAATTAATTTAAAAAATTTAAAATTTTAATTTTTTTATTTTTTGATATTTTTGGAATTTTTTATTTTTTTACAATTAGAAAAAATATTTTTTTGTTTAAATATTAAAAAAATAAAAATTTACAGATTGTTGTTTACTAGATATTGCTGGACTTTATTTTTTTATTATTTAAATAAAAAACATTTATAATATAATTTAAAAATTAAAAATAAAAAATTTAATTTTTAAAATTTTTAATTTTTTAAAAATATTTTTTATTTTTTTATTCATCAGATAATGCTACACCTAGACAGTTGACTTTTTTTGCTGCACTTGTTCACAAATTAAGAATAAATTAATTTAAAAATTTAAAATTTAATATTTTTATTTTTTCGATTTTTTGGAATTTTTTATTTTTTACAATTAGAAAAATATATTTTTAGTTTAAAATTAAAAAAATAATAAATTTACAGTTCTGTTGTTTACTAGATATTGCTGGACTTTATTTTTTATTATTTAAATAAAAAACATTTATAATATAATTTAAAAATTCAAAAATAAAAAATTTAGTTTTTTAAAATTTTTATTTTTTAAAAATATTTTTTATTTTTTTATTCACCGGATAATGCTACACCTATACAGTTGACATTTTTACTGCACTTGTTCACAAATTAAGAGTAAATTAATTTAAAAAATTTAAAATTTTAATTTTTTATTTTTGGATATTTTTGGAATTTTTATTTTTTTACAATTAGAAAAAATATTTTTTTAGTTTAAATATTAAAAAAATAAATTTACAGATCTGTTGTTTACTAATATTGTTGGACTTTTTTTTATTATTTAAATAAAAAACATTTAATAATATAATTTAAAAATTAAAAAATAAAATTTGTTTTTTAATTTTTAATTTTTTAAAAATATTTTTTATTTTTTATTCACCGGATAACGCTACACCTAGACAGTTGACTTTTTTTGCTGCACTTGTTCATGAATTAAGAATAAATTAATTTAAAAAATTTAAAATTTTAATTTTTTTATTTTTTGAATATTTTTGGAATTTTTTATTTTTTTACAATTAGAAAAAAATATTTTTTTAGTTTAAATATTAAAAAAATAAATTTACAAATCTGTTGTTTACTAGATATTGTTGGACATTATTTTTTATTATTTAAATAAAAAAATTTAATAATATAATTTAAAAATTAAAAAATAAAAAATTTAGTTTTTTAAAATTTTTATTTTTTAAAAATATTTTTTATTTTTTTATTCACCGGATAATGCTACACCTAGACAGTTGACTTTTTTTGCTGCACTTGTTCATGAATTAAGAATAAATTAATTTAAAAAATTTAAAATTTTAATTTTTTTATTTTCTGAATATTTTTGGAATTTTTTATTTTTTTACAATTAGAAAAAAATATTTTTTTAGTTTAAATATAAAAAAATAAATTTACAGATCTGTTGTTTACTAGATATTGTTGGACATTATTTTTTATTATTTAAATAAAAAACATTTAATAATATAATTTAAAAATTAAAAATAAAAAATTTATTTTTTAAAATTTTTATTTTTTAAAAATTTTTTATTTTTTTATTCACCGATAATGCTACACCTAGACAGTTGACTTTTTTTTGCTGCACTTGTTCACAAATTAAGAATAAATTAATTTAAAAATTTAAAATTTTAATTTTTTATTTTTTGAATATTTTGGAATTTTTATTTTTTACAATTAGAAAAAATATTTTTTAGTTTAAATATAAAAATAATAAATTTACAGATCTGTTGTTTACTAGATATTGCTGGACTTTATTTTTTATTATTTAAATAAAAAAATTTAATAATATAATTTAAAATTCAAAAATAAAAATTTAGTTTTTAAATTTTTATTTTTTTAAAATATTTTTTATTTTTTATTCATGGATAATGCTACACCTAGACAGTTGACTTTTTTTTGCTGCACTTGTTCACAAATTAAGAATAAATTAATTTAAAAAATTTAAAATTTTAATTTTTTTATTTTTTGATATTTTTGGAATTTTTTATTTTTTACAATTAGAAAAAATATTTTTTTAGTTTAAATACTAAAAATAATAAATTTACAGATCTGTTGTTTACTAGATATTGCTGGACTTTATTTTTTTATTATTTAAATAAAAAAATTTAAAATATAATTTAAAATTTCAAAAATAAAAAATTTAGTTTTTCAAATTTTTTATTTTTTTAAAATATTTTTTATTTTTTATTCAATGGATAATTCTACACCTAGACAGTTGACTTTTTTTGTTGCACTTGTTCACAAATTAAGAATAAATTAATTTAAAAAATTTAAAATTTTAATTTTTTATTTTTTAGATATTTTTGGAATTTTTTATTTTTTTACAACGAGAAAAAATAATTTTTTAGTTTAAATACTAAAAAATAAATTTACAAATCTGTTGTTTACTAGATATTGCTGGACTTTATTTTTTTATTATTTAAATAAAAAATATTTAAAATATAATTTAAAATTTCAAAAATAGAAATTTAGTTTTTTCAAATTTTTATTTTTTTAGAAATATTTTTTATTTTTTATTCACCGGATAATTCTACACCTAGACAGTTGACTTTTTTTTGCTGCACTTGTTCACAAATTAAGAATAAATTAATTTAAAAAATTTAAAATTTTAATTTTTTATTTTTTAGATATTTTTGGAATTTTTTATTTTTTTACAATTAGAAAAAAATATTTTTTTCGTTTAAATATTAAAAAAATAAAAATTTACAGATCTGTTGTTTACTAGATATTGTTGGACTTTATTTTTTATTATTTAAATAAAAAATTTCTAATATAATTTAAAAATTCAAAAATAAAAAATTTTGTTTTTTCAAATTTTTTATTTTTTTATTCACCGGGTAATTTACACCTAGACAGTTGACTTTTTTTTGCTGCACTTGTTCACAAATAAGAAGAAATTAATTTAAAAAATTTAAAATTTTAATTTTTTATTTTTTGGATTTTTTGGAATTTTTTATTTTTTTACAATTATAAAAAAATTTTTATTTTAAAATTAAAAAAATAAATTTACAGATTGTTGTTTACTAGATATTGCTGGACTTTATTTTTTATTATTTAAATAAAAAACATTTAGTAATATAATTTAAAAATTAAAAATAAAAAATTTAGTTTTTAAAATTTTTAATTTTTTAAAAATTTTTTTATTTTTTTATTCATCGATAATGCTACACCTAGACAGTTGACTTTTTTTGCTGCACTTGTTCACAAATTAAGAATAAATTAATTTAAAAATTTAAAATTTAATTTTTTATTTTTTGATTTTTTGGAATTTTTTATTTTTTACAATTAGAAAAAATAATTTTTAGTTTAAAATTAAAAAAATAATAAATTTACAGATCTGTTGTTTACTAGATATTGCTGGACTTTATTTTTTATTATTTAAATAAAAAAATTTTATAATATAATTTAAAAATTCAAAAATAAAAAATTTAGTTTTTTAAAATTTTTATTTTTTAAAAATATTTTTTATTTTTTATTCACCGGATAATGCTACACCTAACAGTTGACTTTTTTTTGTTGCACTTGTTCACAAATTAAGATAAATTAATTTAAAAAATTTAAAATTTTAATTTTTTATTTTTTAGATATTTTTGGAATTTTTTATTTTTTTACAATAGAAAAAAAATTTTTTAGTTTAAATACTAAAAAATAAATTTACAGATCTGTTGTTTACTAGATATTGCTGGACTTTATTTTTTTATTATTTAAATAAAAATACTTAAAATATAATTTAAAATTTCAAAAATAAAAATTTAGTTTTTTCAAATTTTTTATTTTTTTAAAATATTTTTTATTTTTTTATTCACCGGATAATTCTACACCTAGACAGTTGACTTTTTTTTGCTGCACTTGTTCACAAATTAAGAATAAATTAATTTAAAAAATTTAAAATTTTAATTTTTTTATTTTTTAGATATTTTTGGAATTTTTATTTTTTTACAATTAGAAAAAAATATTTTTTTGTTTAAGTATTAAAAAAATAAAATTTACAAATCTGTTGTTTACTAGATATTGTTGGACTTTATTTTTTTATTATTTAAATAAAAAAATTTCTAATATAATTTAAAAATTCAAAAATAAAAAATTTTGTTTTTTCAAATTTTTTATTTTTTTATTCACAGGGTAATTTACACCTAGATAGTTGACTTTTTTTTGCTGCACTTGTTCACAAATAAGAAGAAATTAATTTAAAAATTTAAAATTTTAATTTTTTAATTTTTTGGATTTTTTGGAATTTTTTATTTTTTTACAATTAAAAAAAATTTTATTTTAAAAATTAAAAAAAATAAATTTACAGATTTGTTGTTTACTAGATATTGCTGGACTTTATTTTTTTATTATTTAAATAAAAAACATTTATAATATAATTTAAAAATTTAAAAATAAAAAATTTAATTTTTAAAATTTTTAATTTTTTTAAAAATATTTTTTATTTTTTTATTCATCAGATAATGCTACACCTAGACAGTTGACTTTTTTTGCTGCACTTGTTCACAAATTAAGAATAAATTAATTTAAAAATTTAAAATTTAATTTTTTATTTTTTGATTTTTTGGAATTTTTTATTTTTTACAATTAGAAAAATATATTTTTAGTTTAAAAATTAAAAAAATAATAAATTTACAGTTCTGTTGTTTACTAGATATTGCTGGACTTTATTTTTTATTATTTAAATAAAAAACATTTTATAATATAATTTAAAAATTCAAAAATAAAAAATTTATTTTTTAAAATTTTTATTTTTTAAAAATATTTTTTATTTTTTATTCACCGGATAATGCTACACCTATACAGTTGACTTTTTTGCTGCACTTGTTCACAAATTAAGAGTAAATTAATTTAAAAAATTTAAAATTTTAATTTTTTATTTTTGGATATTTTTGGAATTTTTATTTTTTTACAATTAGAAAAAATATTTTTTTAGTTTAAATATTAAAAAAATAAATTTACAGATCTGTTGTTTACTAGATATTGCTGGACTTTTTTTTATTATTTAAATAAAAAACATTTAATAATATAATTTAAAAATTCAAAAATAAAATTTTTTTTCTAAATTTTTATTTTTTTAAAAATATTTTTTATTTTTTATTCACCGGATAACGCTAACCTAGACAGTTGACTTTTTTTGCTGCACTTGTTCAAAATTAAGAATAAATTAATTTAAAAATTTAAATTTAATTTTTTATTTTTTGGATATTTTTGGAATTTTTTATTTTTTTACAATTAGAAAAAATTTTTTAGTTTAAATATTAAAAAAATTAAATTTACAGATCTGTTGTTTACTAGATATTGCTGGACTTTTTTTATTATTTAAATAAAAAACATTTAATAATATAATTTAAAATTAAAAAATAAAAATTTAGTTTTTTAAAATTTTTAATTTTTTAAAAATATTTTTTATTTTTTATTCACTGGATAATGCTACACCCAAACATTGACTTTTTTTGCTGCACTTGTTCACAAATTAAGAATAAATTAATTTAAAAAACTTTTAAATTTTATTTTTTTTACTTTTTGGATATTTTTGAAATTTTTTATTTTTTTACAATTAGAAAAAATATTTTTTATTTTAAAAATAAAAAATAATAAATTTACAGATCTGTTGTTTACTAAATATTGCTGGACTTTATTTTTTTATTATTTAAATAAAAAACATTTAATAATATAATTTAAAAATTCAAAAATAAAAAAATTAGCATTTTAAAATTTTTTATTTTTTTAAAAATATTTTTTATTTTTTTATTCACCGGATAATGCTGCACCTAGACAGTTGACTTTTTTTTGCTACACTTGTTCACAAATTAAGAATAAATTAATATAAAAAATTTAAAATTTAATTTTTTTGGATATTTTTATAATTTTTTTTACAATTATAAAAAATATTTTTTTTAGTTTAAATGTTAAAAAAATAATAAATTTACAGATCTGTTGTTTACTAGATATTACTGGATTTTATTTTTTATTATTTGAATAAAAAACATTTAATAATATAATTTAAATATTCAAAAAAAAATTAGTTTTTTATTTTTTTAAAATATTTTTTATTTTTTTATTCACTGGATAATGCTACACCTAGACAGTTGACATTTTTTGCTGCACTTGTTCACAAATTAATAATAAATTAATTCAAAAATTTTAAATTTTAATTTTTTTAATTTTTTGGATATTTTTTGAATTCTTTATTTTTTTTACAACTGGGAAAAAAAATTTTTTAGTCTAAAATTTAACAAAAATAATAAATTTACAGATCTGTTGTTTACTAGATATTGCTGGACTTTTTTTTATTATTTAAATAAAAACATTTAATAATATAATTTAAAAATTCAAAAATAAGCAATTTAGTTTTTTAAAATTTTTAATTTTTTAAAAATATTTTTTATTTTTTATTCACCGGATAATGCTACACCCAAACAATTGACTTTAATTGCTGCACTTGTTCACAAATTAAGAATAAATTAATTTAAAAAATTTCAAATTTTAATTTTTTTATTTTTTGTATATGTTTGGAATTTTTTATTTTTTTACAATTAGAAAAAAATATTTTTTTAGTTTAAATATTAAAAAAAATTTACAAATTTGTTGTTTACTAGATATTGCTGGACTTTATTTTTTTATTATTTAAATAAAAACATTTAACAAAATAATTTAAAAATTAAAAATTAAAAAATTATTTTTTTCAAAATTTTTATTTTTTTAAAAATATTTTTTATTTTTTTATTCACCGGATAATTCTATACCTAGACAGTTGATTTTTTTTGCTGCACTTGTTCACAAATTAAGAATAAATTAGTTTAAAAATTTAAAATATTAATTTTTTTATTTTTTGGATATTTTTGGAATTTTTTATTTTTTTACAATTAAAAAAAATTATTTTTTTAGTTTAAATATTTAAAAAATAAATTTATAGATCTGTTGTCTACTAGATATTGCTGGACTTTTTATTATTATTTAAATAAAAAACATTTAATAATATAATTTAGAAATTCAAAAATAAAAAATTTATTCTTTTAAAATTTTTAATATTTTTAAAAGTATTTTTTATTTTTACTCACCGAATAATGCTACACCAAAACAGTTGACTTTTTTTTTGCTGCACTTGTTCACAAATTAAGAATAAATTAATCTAAAAAATTTAAAATTTTAACTTTTTAATTTTTTTGGATATTTTTGGAATTCTTTATTTTCTTACAACTGGAAAAAAAAATTTTTAGTCTAAAATTTTAAAAAAATAATAAATTTATAAATCTGTTGTTTTCTAGATTTTATTGGACTTTTTTTATTATTTAAATAAAAAACATTTAATAATATAATTTAAAAATTCAAAAATTAAAAATTTAGTTTTTTAAAATTTTTAATTTTTTAAAAAATATTTTTTATTTTTTATTCATCGGATAATGCTACACCAAAATAGTTGACTTTTTTTGCTGCACTTGTTCATAAATTAAGAATAAATTAATTTAAAAAATTTCAAATTTTAATTTTTTTATTTTTTGGATATGTTTGGAATTTTTTATTTTTTACAATTAGAAAAAAATATTTTTTTATTGTAAATATTAAAAAAAATTTACAAATTTGTTGTTTACTAGATATTGCTGGACTTTATTTTTTTATTATTTAAATAAAAAAATTTAATAATAAAATTTAAAAATTAAAAAATAAAAAATTTACTTTTTTCCAATTTTTTATTTTTTTAAAAATATTTTTTAGTTTTTTATTCACCGGATAATTCTATACCTAGACAGTGGACTTTTTTTGCTGCACTTGTTCACAAATTAAGAATAAATTAATTTAAAAAAATTAAAATATTAATTTTTAATTTTTTGGATATTTTTGGAATTTTTTATTTTTTTACAATTAGAAAAAACTGTTTTTTTATTTTAAATATTAAAAAAACAAATTTACAGATCTGTTGTCTACTAGATATTGCTGGACTTTTTATTATTATTTAAATAAAAAATATTTAATAATATAATTTATGAATTCAAAAATAAAAAATTTATTTTTTTAAAATTTTTAATTTTTTTAAAATTAATTTTCATTTTTACTCACCGGATAATGCTACACCGAAACAGTTGACTTTTTTTGCTGCACTTGTTCACAAATTAAGAATAAATTAATCTAAAACATTTAAAATTTTAACTTTTTAATTTTTTTGGATATTTTTGGAATTCTTTATTTTTTACAACTGGAAAAACAATTTTTTAGTCTAAAATTTAAAAAAAATAATAAATTTATAAATCTGTTGTTTACTAGATTTTACTGAACTTTTTTTTTATTATTTAAATAAAAAATATTTAATAATATAATTTAAAAATTCAAAAATAAAAAATTTATTTTTTTCAAATTTTTTATTTTTTTAAAAATACTTTTTATTTTTTTATTCACCGGATAATTCTATACCTAGACAGTTGACTTTTTTTTGCTGCACTTGTTGACAAATTAAGAATAAATTAATTTAAAAAATTTAAAATATTAATTTTTTATTTTTTGGATATTTTTGGAATTTCTTATTTTTTTACAATTAGAAAAAATATTTTTTTAGTTTAAATATTAAAAAAATTAAATTTACCGATCTGTTGTCTACTAGATATTGCTGGACTTTTTATTATTATTTAAATAAAAACATTTAATAATATAATTTATAAATTCGAAAATAAAAAATTTAGTTTTTTAAATTTTTTAATTTTTTAAAATTATTTTTTATTTTTACTCACCGGATAATGCTACACCGAAACAGTTGACTTTTTTTCTGCTGCACTTGTTCACAAATTAAGAATAAATTAATCTAAAAAATTTAAAATTTTAACTTTTTAATTTTTTTGGATATTTTTGGAATTCTTTATTTTCTTACAACTGGAAAAAAAAATTTTTAGTCTAAAATTTAAAAAAAATAATAAATTTATAAATCTGTTGTTTACTAGATTTTATTGGACTTTTTTTTATTATTTAAATAAAAAAATTTCATAATATAATTTAAAAATTCAAAAATATGCAATTTTTTTTTTAAAATTTTTAATTTTTTTAAAAATATTTTTTATTTTTTATTCACCGGATAATGCTACACCCAAACAATTGACTTTTTTGCTGCACTTGTTCACAAATTAAGAATAAATTAATTTAAAAAATATCAAATTTTAATTTTTTTATTTTTTGGATATGTATGGAATTTTTTATTTTTTTGCAATTAGAAAAAATATTTTTTTAGTTTAAATATTAAAAAAAATTTACAAATTTGTTGTTTACTAGATATTGCTAGACTTTATTTTTTTATTATTTAAATAAAAAACATTTAATAATATAATTTAAAAATTAAAAATAAAAAATTTATTTTTTTCAAATTTTTTATTTTTTTAAAAATATTTTTTATTTTTTTATTCACCGGATAATTCTATACCTAGACAGTTGACTTTTTTTGCTGCACTTGTTCACAAATTAAGAATAAATTAATTTAATAAATTTAAAATATTAATTTTTTATTTTTTGGATATTTTTGGAATTTTTTATTTTTTTACAATTAGAAAAAAATATTTTTTTAGTTTAAATATTAAAAAAATAAATTTACCGATCTGTTGTCTACTAGATATTGCTGGACTTTTTATTATTATTTAAATAAAAAACATTTAATAATATAATTTAGAAATTCAAAAATAAAAAATTTAATTTTTTAAAATTTTTAAGTTTTTAAAAGTATTTTTTATTTTTACTCACCGGATAATGCTACACCGAAACAGTTGACTTTTTTTTGATGCACTTATTCACAAATTAAGAATAAATTAATCTAAAAGATTTAAAATTTTTAATTTTTAATTTTTTTGGATATTTTTGGAATTCTTTATTTTTTTACAACTGGAAAAACAATTTTTTAGTCTAAAATTTAAAAAAAATAATAAATTTATAAATCTGTTGTTTACTAGATTTTATTGGACTTTTTTTATTATTTAAATAAAAAATATTTAATAATATAATTTAAAAATTCAAAAATAAAAAATTTATTTTTTTCAAATTTTTTATTTTTTTAAAAATATTTTTTATTTTTTTATTCATCGGATAATTCTATACCTAGATAGTTGACTTTTTTTTGCTGCACTTGTTCACAAATTAAGAATAAATTAATTTAAAAAATTTAAAATATTAATTTTTTATTTTTTGGATATTTTTGGAATTTTTTATTTTTTACAATTAGAAAAAATATTTTTTTAGTTTAAATATTAAAAAAATAAATTTACCA
The DNA here is from genome assembly GCF_003086295.3 of Arachis hypogaea. Lineage (NCBI taxonomy): Eukaryota > Viridiplantae > Streptophyta > Magnoliopsida > Fabales > Fabaceae > Arachis > Arachis hypogaea. The sequence continues at coordinate 59,176,490 of NC_092045.1, forward strand.
ATCTGTTGTCTACTAGATATTGCTGGACTTTTTATTATTATTTAAATAAAAAACATTTAATAATATAATTTATAAATTCAAAAATAAAAAATTTAGTTTTTTAAAATTTTTAATTTTTTAAAAATTATTTTTTATTTTTACTCACCGGATAATGCTACACCGAAACAGTTGACTTTTTTTTGCTGCACTTGTTCACAAATTAAGAATAAATTAATCTAAAAAATTTAAAATTTTAACTTTTAAATTTTTTTGGATATTTTTGGAATTCTTTATTTTTTTACAACTGGAAAAACAATTTTTTTTAGTCTAAAATTTTAAAAAAATAATAAATTTATAAATCTGTTGTTTACTAGATTTTACTGGACTTTTTTTTTATTATTTAAATAAAAAACATTTAATAATATAATTTAAAAATTCAAAAATAAAAAAATTATTTTTTCCAAATTTTTTATTTTTTTAAAAATATTTTTTATTTTTTTATTCACCGGATAATTCTATACCTAGACAGTTGACGTTTTTTGCTGCACTTGTTCACAAATTAAGAATAAATTAATTTAAAAAATTTAAAATATTAATTTTTTATTTTTTGGATATTTTTGGAATTTTTTATTTTTTTACAATTAGAAAAAATATTTTTTTAGTTTAAATATTAAAAAAATTAAATTTACCGATCTGTTGTCTACTATATATTGCTGGACTTTTTATCATTATTTAAATAAAAAACATTTAATAATATAATTTATAAATTAAAAAAATAAAAAATTTAGTTTTTTAAAATTTTTAATTTTTTTAAATTATTGTTTATTTTTACTCACCGGATAATGCTACACCGAAACAGTTGACGTTTTTTTGCTGCACTTGTTCACAAATTAAGAATAAATTAATCTAAAAAATTTAAAATTTTAACTTTTTAATTTTTTGGATATTTTTGGAATTCTTTATTTTCTTACAACTGGTAAAAAAAATTTTTTAGTCTAAAATTTTAAAAAAATAATGATGTGCGAAAAACGATCCGACACAAAACTCACCGGCAAGTATACCGGGTCGCATCAAGTAGTAATAACTCACTTAGAGTGAGGTCGATCCCACAGGGATTGATGGATTAAGCAATTTTAGTGGGTGATTAGTTTAGTCAAGCTAACATTGAGTGAATTGTGTGAAGTGTAACCAACAGAAAGGAAATTAAAAGGAATTTAAATTGCCGAAAGTAAATTGCAGTGAAAGGAAAGAGCAAGAAAGTAAAATAGCTGAAACTTAAATTGTAAGAAAAGTAAATTTCATGAAAAGTAAAGGGGCTGGGGTGCTGGAAATTAAAATTCAACAAGAAAATGTAAAGAGCAATCAAACAGAGAGCTATTTACTATTACTACTCCCTCCTGGAGCCAGCCTCCCTAGTGAAATGAAACCAATGCCTTTATATAGGCTTTTACAAAAATGAAAAAATGAAAACTAAACAAATTACAATTAAAATAAATTCCTAGGCTAATTGATCCTTGTGCCTTTGAGTGATGATAATGGGCTTAGCTTGCTTTGGGTTTGGCCTTTTGGTTTTGAGAAGAAATCTGCATGCGAATTGGACTCTGGAGCATTCACGTTTGAGTCAACGTTTGAGGCAAACGTTGACTCAAACATCTTTGTGTACATTATGCAGAATCAGCCATTTTGCTGTCATTGGCGTTTGACCTCACGTTTGAGGTCAAACGTTGGTGCAGGCGTGGGGTTCAAGTCTTGGAACGCTTCTTTGTCCTCTTGTCAATGTTGCTAATTTCATGCCCACTATAGACTATTATATATGGTTGGAAAGCTCTGAATGTCAGCTTTCCAACGCAACTGGAAGCACATCAATTGGACATCTACAACTCAAGTTATGCTCCTTTGAAGAGGACAGGGTCGCTGGCATTGGTGTGCAACGTTTGAGGCGACGTTCGCCTCAAACGTGGTCGAAAACGCCAGATTCTGGAGGCTCAAAAGCATTGTCCACCCCATACTATTTTATATTGTTGGAAAGCCCTGAATGTCTACTTTCCAATTCCGTTAGAAGCGCATCATTTGGAGCTCCACAGCTCGAGTTATACTCCGTCGAAGGTGCAGAGGTCAGCTGGCCTTACTGCAGGTTGACACCATGTTCGTTTATGCACTTTCGGGGCAGTTTTCTCCCTCAATTTTAGTGTCCACCATGCAGTGCCATATATTCTTTGAAAGCTCTTGATTCCTACTTTCCATTGCTTTTTGAATCATCTCATTTGGAGCTCTGTAGCTCAAGTTATTCTTGTTGGAAGTATACCCCTTCAAGCTGTGAGGCGCCAACGTTTGACCTTAAGTTTGAGGCAAACGTTGGCGCAAACGTTGGGCTCTTCCATGCTTCTTTTTGCCAAAATGTAGCCAATATTTGACCTCACGTTTGAGGTCAAACGTTGGCTCAAACGTCGCTGCCCAGAAGCTCTATCTTTCTTCTTTTAGGCGCCAACATTTGCCTCAACGTTTGAGGTCAAACGTTGGCGCAAACGTTGCCTTCCAAGAGTTTCTTCTTCAGCCAACGTTTGCCTCAACGTTTGAGGTCAAACGTTGGCTCAAACGTTGGTTCTTCTCCAGGGCATTCTTCATCTTCTTGCAACCTCCTTCCAAGCTTTGTTTCACCTATCATCAACCAATCAAAAACATCAAAGCTATGCTTCAAATCATGAGATTGTTTTTCTTCAATAATATATGCAATTATAGCACAAAATCTTATGAAAATGCATCATTTTATACATGATTGATTGAATCTAAGGAAACATGAATTTCTACCCAAATGGCTTACTTGTAACTCAAGAAAGTGCATAAAACCTATAAAAAAACAAAGAAAAAGCATAGAAAAACATGACATGATGACATGTCATCACAACACCAAACTTAAACCTTGCTTGTCCCCAAGCAAGAAAAGAATCATGCAATAAAGATTGACAAACTAAGGTGAGAAGAATAGCAACTCAATGTTCATGGTAAGCTAGTTTTCTAAGCAAGCTACAATCACAAAAGAAATGTAAATGATTGATGCTTCTATCTAGCTCAATTTATGAAATCTTTTTCTTATAATTCTTCCTTGAAACAAGCTTTTGATTTTTTTTTTAGCTTCTCCTTTTGGGTGCTTTGCCCCATGAGTTAATAACAAAACTACGACTTCTAAATGCTTTGTTTTCAAGTATTACCACTTGATACATAAGCACCACAAGCATTTAATTAGAGGACTTCATTAAGCTCATTTGTTTCTTTTTTTGACTCTCTAATCATTGATGCTCAGAACCTTGAGCTTTGAGGGAGTGCTTTTGCACTTGAGCCTAGCCTTGACTTCTAAGTGTTTTGTTTTCAAGCATTTGGCCTGATACATAAACACCACAAGTACTTAGCAAATAAATTGCCATTGGTACTCAGAGCCTTCAGCTTTCTCATTCTTTCCCTTTTTCTTTTCTTGCCTTATTTTGTATTTGCTTCTTCAAGGTTTTCATGATTTCAAAAGATTTCATAAAACGTGCTAGATGACAACTTCAATTAAATAAAGTCTAATGCAATTGAGCAACAATTAATCATACTAGATTCCCAATACTTGTATGCATATGCTAAACTCTTCTTTAATTCCTTGTTTGTTTATGATCATGATGCTTTACTGCTTTTGAACTCACAGAATTCAAGTTGGTAATTATAATGCCACAGCAACATGTTACTAATCAAGATTCAAGCTATGCTTTATTCATACACACATGCATACAGAGAAGGTAAAGACAATCATGCAGTTTATAGTGCTTGAAACAAATGAGAGGAAAAGGAACTTTACAACCTTATAGTTCATCTTCTCTATTGTTGTCATTTTCCTCCCATTCTCCTCCTTCCCATACCAACTCAAAATGCCTGCTCATCCTTAAGCAACTATTAGAACCGTGGCTATGGGGCTAAGATGGATTATGAATGTCTTACACAATGAAATGTTAGTAACACATGTGTTTCAAGCAAGCAGAATTAAAGATATGAGGGCACAGAGAAATAGAGACATTATTTTTGCAAATATAAGTTGGTGTGCATGATACATTGCATAAAAGTATAAGTGGCACACCAAACTTAGTGTGACACTTTCTCTTGGAATTGATGCAAGTATCCAATAAAGATTGGAAGCAAATTTTTGTTGCATAGCAACACCAAACTTAGAATGCAACCATATGTCAATTTATTTAAACTAAAACTAGATGAAACTGTTATATGTTAAATACAATCACCAAGCAAAGAATCTGTCATGAATAATGATGAGTAAATTTTGGTGGAGACAAGAATCTCTCCCAAAACAACACCAATCTAACCGGCAAGTGTACCGGGTCGCATCAAGTAATAAAAACTCACGGGAGTGAGGTCGATCCCACAGGGATTGAAGGATTGAGCAATTTTAGTTTAGTGGTTGATTTAGTCAAGCGAATCAAGATTTGGTTGATTGATTGGTGATTTGCAGAATTTAAATTGCATTGAAAGTAAAGAGAATAAGAAATAAATTGCTGAATCTTAAAGAACAAGAAATTAAATGGCAGAAACTTAAAGAGCAAGAAAGATAAATTGCAAGAATCTTAAATGACAAGAAATGTAAATGGCTTGAAATGTAAAGGGGATTGGGACTTGGATTTGCAGAAATTAAACAAAGAGAAATTAAATTTCATCAAACAGAAGAGTAAATGGGAATTGGGGTTGAATCAGATTCAAATAGAAAAATAAAATGAACAATTAAAGCAAGAAACAGAGAATCAAAATGGTAAAATGAGATCTCAGGACCCAGAGACTAGAAAACCAAGTCTAGATCTCAATGCCTTCCTAGATCCAACAAGAACAATAGCAAGGGAATTGTAAATTGCAAAGAAAAGTAGATGAGAAGCAAGTAACCGAAATGGAAATTTAATTGCAGTGAACATAAACAGAGAGATCCAAGATTGAGATTGAAACAGAATTTCTTCAATTCTCCAACCCAAGATCCAAGACAAGTGTAATTGAAATTGAAAGCAATTAAACTAAGAAAATAAAGATCACTCAAGCTCCCAAAACCAAGAAGAAAACTCTCTAAAAACTAAAAAAAGGAAGCTCCACCGGCTAAATTGAATTCTAGCCTATTTATACACTTTCTTCAAATGATCTTCAAGCCTTGAGTTGGGCCTTTGCTCTTGGTGGATTTGGGTTGAAAGAGGCCTTGGTTAATTGCTCTTGAAGTTTGGAGAGAAACCCAAGTGAACCAATTGAACCGGATTTGAGTTTTTGCAAAGTTGGATTCAAAGTTAGCCTCAAAGTTAGGGGTCTAACTTTGAAGCTAACTTTTCATATCAGCAAACCACATTTCCTGATGCCAACGTTGGTGCCAAAGTTAGGGGGCTAACTTCAGCACCAACGTTGGCCCCTCCTTATGCATAAATGGCGCCAACGTTAGCCTCCAAGTTAGGGGGCTAACGTTGGCGCAAACTTTGGCCACCCCTGGGATAAAATTCTCATGCCAACGTTAGCCTCCAAGTTAGGGGGCTAACGTTGGCGCAAACTTTGGCTACCCTGGGTGAGAATTGTCATGCCAACGTTAGCCTCCAAGTTAGGGGGCTAACGTTGGCGCAAACTTTGAGTGCCCAGGGAAGAAATTTCAACTTCTCACGTTAGCCTTCAAGTTAGGGGGCTAACTTTGAGGCTAACTTTTCACCAAAAGTTTGTGTCAAAGTTTGAGGGCTAACTTCAACTCCAACTTTATGTTTCCTGATTCAATTTCACTTGTTTCATTGTCTCCTCTTTGCTTCTAGCCATTCCTTCTTACTTCCACTTTTCTCCAAGCTTTCTTCACCTATCATAAATCAACCAAACACATCAAAGCTATGCTCAAAATCATGAGATGTTCATTCTATCCTAATATGCACCAATTACGGCATCAAACCTCATGAAATTGCCTTCATTTATCTATGGTTGATTCAATCAAAGGAAGCATGAAAATCTACCTAAATTGGCTTGCTTGTAGCTCAAGAAAGTGCATAATTCAATTAAAAACAAAAAAAAAAGGCTAGTAAAACTAGGCTAAGATGACTTGTCATCACAACACCAAACTTAAAGCTTGCTTGTCCCCAAGCAAGAAATGAATTATTAAGAAGAAAGAATGAAAGAGAAGAGGGTAATCATGCTAGCAGAAGGTTATTGGTAGTTCATGGGATTTTGCGTGGATATGCAATACTCACTTCTTATTGACTCTTAGGCCTAGAAAATCTCCTTCAAGCTTCAAGTAACCTATTGCTATGACCTCTCATTATTCCTGTATCCTTGACTATTACTTTGTTCAAAGCTTTATTTGAGTGTCATGTGTAGCAAGTTCATTTTCTTCTCTGTATACTTGACACATTATTCACCATGGACACTTGGCTCACCTTTCCTTTTAAACATTGATGCCCAGCACCTCTTTGGGTTACTAAATGCCTTGTAATTAGGTTGCTCTTGATAATGGATTTTCAGCTGATGATCCCGGATTAGTTAATCCAAGTCACCGAGTGTTGAAGCACTCCAAAGAGCTTAGTAGTCCAAGCAGATCCTAATACACAGACACCACAGGCATATATTTTTAAGGTTCAAGCTATTGGTGTCCAGCTTTATTTCTTTTTGTTTTCTTTGGTTCTGCCATCTTTTGTCTATCTCTTTTCGTTCTTTCTTTTTGTTTTTCTTTTGAACCAAGGATTTTCTTATTGAGATTCATAGACAGTAAGCCACTCTATACTTAGAATGAGACATTCTAGTTCACTTATTCACTAAAAGTGAGTTTTTATACAATCACACACATACCACCACTTACTTTTATCATGCTTCTATCTAACAGAGAACTATCTCACTTCATATTCAAACATTTCTTTTATTGATTTAAAGATGCAGGGGACAGAACATGCTCTTAGCTAAGTGAAAGTAAACACACAAGCACAACTTAAACTAGCTTACTTATTTTAAGAGAAATTTGACTCTGTTTGAACTAAGTGAACACTATAACAGAACATACTCAAAACATTTCTTAACAGCAAAGGTTAAGTATAGATACAACCTTTTGGTTTGCCGTTCTTTTGTTCGTCCTTCTGTTGTGCCCCTTTTCGAGTCATGATGCCAAATTCCTTGCCACTTTCTCTGATTCAACATTTTGACTCTGGGCAGACTTTTATGTTCTTGCTACAGGTTATAGAGTTAGGACTAAAAAGCAATTATATAGTTGAATAATTTGCTTGATTGCTTGAGACTAGCAATATGCAGGAAGTTAGAATGTATTTCTGAATGAAATTTTGGTGGAACACCAAACTTAGAATCCTACATTCTCCCTTTAAATTGTTTTTGGTGTGTAACACCAAACTTAGTTCCTTGCAATACATACCAATTATTCAACCTTTTATTGAAAAAGGCTATGAAAAGAAAACTACCTCATGTTGGGTTGCCTCCCAACAAGCGCTCTTTTAATGTCATTAGCTTGACATTGAGGCTCTCTTTTATGGTGGTTGGTGCTTGTAGGGCCTCAATTTGTCTCCCCTGACTGTGATCCTCTTCTTTGTTCTCTGGTGTTCAATTTCAGCATGCTCTAATGAGAGTATGTTGCTGACAGTGTAGTAGTTCTCAGTTTGTTGATTTGACCCCAGCTGTTGATATATCAGCTGCACTTTGTCACCTTTGGAAAGCCCCTCTGTTGGAATCCTCCTGTTCTTCCAACCCCTTTTTGTTTTGTTTCTGTGTTTCATCTTTCCTTTTGTTGACCTTTCTTTTCTGGCCATGGGCTTCTCTTGGGGACCTCTCTTTTCAGTGGCTAATATTCCAATATCTTCTTGGGCTTCTTCATTAATTTGCACAATCTTTGGCCTTGGGGTGTTGCTGTGACTTTCCTTGTCATTTTCTTCCCTCAGCTGTGATCCTCTCTTATCAATTTCCATATAGTCTTTCTTCTTTTCACTAAACTGTGCCTCTGGTAAGACCTTCAGAGTGACACTCTGATCATGCATCCTGAGAGTTAACTCCCCTTTCTCTATGTCTATGATGGCTCTAGCAGTGGCCAAGAATGGCCTTCCTAGTATAACAGAGTCACCATCATCCTCGTCTGACTCTAGAACCACAAAGTCAGCAGGATATATAAAACTGTCCACCTTAACCAACAGATTTTCAACTACACCCCTAGGGTGCACCATTGACTTATCTACCAGTTCGAGAGACATTTGTACTGGTTTGACGTCCTCTATGTGCAGCTTTTTCACCAGGGAGGATGGTATTAAGTTAATACTTGCTCCGAGATCGCACATTGCTTTAGTGATGGTTAATTCCCCAATGGTACACGGCAACAGGAAGCTCCCTGGGTCCTCAAGCTTGGGAGGAAGCCCCTTTTGAATCAAGGCCCTGCATTCCTCAGTAATCACTATGGTTTCTTGCTCATCCCATCTTCTTTTCTTGTTGATAAGCTCCTTCAAAAACTTGGAATATAGAGGCATTTGTTCAAGAGCTTCAGCTAAAGGGATATTGATTTCCAGCTTCTTGAAGGTTTCAAGGAATTTGTGGAAATGTTGGTCCTTAACCTCTTTGTTGAATCTCTGAGGATATGGCAGTGGAGGTGTGATGCTCTTTCCTATTTGCTGCTGTCCCTGAGTCATTTCCCTTGAGCTATGTGGCTGGTTGTCCTGTTCTTTGAGTTTCTCAATGCTTTTGGTTGGCACCACAACTTGCTCCTTAGCTTGATCTGCTTTTGTTTGCTTCTCATCCTCTGTTGGTTCTTTGATGCTCTCTTTTTGTTTCTTTGTAGTGTCATTGTTGCTCATCAGTATTCTCCCACTCCTTAATTGTATTGCCTTGCATTCCTCCTTGGGATTTGGGATTGTGTCACTAGGCAGTGAGCTTGAAGGTCTCTCAACAGAAATTTGCTTGGAGATTTGCCCGATCTGCCTTTCTAGGCTCTTTATGGAGGCCTCATGGTTTTTGTTTGTTATTTCCTGGAGTTTCATCATTTTTTCTATCATGGTTTCCAAGTTGGTGAGTCTTTGGGGTTCAGGTGGTGCTTGTGGTGGGTTATGAGCTGTGGTTGGTGGATGATAGGCATTTTGGTTGGTGGGTTGGTACTGGTTGAGATTGGGGTAGTTGTTTTGAGGTTTTCTATAAGTATTTTGGTTTGTTTGCTGCTGGTTGAAATTTTGATTGTGTCTTGGGTTGTTTTGGTTTGAGTTCCTCTGCCATGGTTGTTGGTTTTGGTTGTGAGTATCTCCCCATCTGAGGTTGGGGTGATTTTTCCATGAAGGGTTGTATGTATCACCATAGACTTCATTTGGATTAGAATGCATGTACTGGACTTGTTCTTGCTGTTGCTCTTCTTGAACTTCTTCATTTTGTCCCCATGTGGCTGATGGTTGGCTAGTGTTGACTGCTGCAACTTGGAGGCTGTCAATCCTCTTGGTCATTTGCTCAAATTGTTGTTGAATTTGCTGCTGCATTAATTTGTTTTGAGCTAGGATTGAATCTACTCCTTCTAGCTCCATTACTCCTCTTCTTTGTGATGGTTGGCGGTTTCTTTGATGAGCGAAGAAATATTGGTTGTTGGCCACCATATCAATAAGTTCTTGAGCCTTCTCTGCAGTTTTCATGAGTTGCAAAGAACCTCCAGCTGAGTGATCCAAAGATTCCTGGGACTTCAGTGTTAAGCCTTCATAGAAGTTTTGTAACTTCTCCCATTCATTAAACATGTTAGAGGGACATTTTCTGACTAGAGCCTTGTACCTCTCCCATGCCTCATAGATGGGTTCAGTCTCCATTTGAGTGAATGTTTGTACCTCGGCCTTTAACCTTATAACCCTCTGTGGTGGATAGAACTTTGCAAGGAACTTGGTTACCAAATCATCCCAGTTGTTGATGCTGTCTCTTGGAAATGATTCCAACCATTGAGTAGCCTTGTCCCTGAGAGAGAATGGGAATAGCATCAATTTGTAACTGTCAGGAGGCACACCATTAGTTTTGACAGTGTTGCATATCCTCAAGAAGGTGGATAAATGTTGGTGTGGGTCCTCAAGTGATCCTCCACCAAAAGAGCAATTGTTCTGAACCAAAGTGATGAGTTGTGGCTTGAGTTCAAAATTGTTTGCATTGACATTTGGAGCCAAGATGCTGCTTCCACAATGTCTAGGATTGGCAAAGGTGTAGGAAGCCAAAACTCTCCTCTGGGGTGGGTTGTCATTGTTGTTCTCTGCTCCACCAGGTGGATTAGTTGAATGTTCCTCCATATCTTGAAATTCTTCGTCTGATTCCTCTTCTCCAACAATATTTTTCCTTCTTTCAGCTCTCCTTAACCTCCTGAGAATCCTTTCATCTTGTTCATGAAAATTTAGTGCGTTTCTTCTTGTACCTGACATACAAGCATATCATGAGGAATGCACAAACCAATGATACTTCAATCTACTGCTAAATTGAAGTTTTAGTTAGTTTAAGCAAAAAATCAAACAGTTAGTGGGTTAATCAAAAATAAAGGAAAAGTGCTTGATCTAAACTACCACCTCACTTAATCATTGTCAATCTAATCAATCCCCGGCAACGGCGCCAAAAACTTGATGAGTAATATTTTGGTGGAGACAAGAATCTCTCCCAAAACAACACCAATCTAACCGGCAAGTGTACCGGGTCGCATCAAGTAATAAAAACTCACGGGAGTGAGGTCGATCCCACAGGGATTGAAGGATTGAGCAATTTTAGTTTAGTGGTTGATTTAGTCAAGCGAATCAAGATTTGGTTGATTGATTGGTGATTTGCAGAATTTAAATTGCATTGAAAGTAAAGAGAATAAGAAATAAATTGCTGAATCTTAAAGAACAAGAAATTAAATGGCAGAAACTTAAAGAGCAAGAAAGGTAAATTGCAAGAATCTTAAATGACAAGAAATGTAAATGGCTTGAAATGTAAAGGGGATTGGGACTTGGATTTGCAGAAATTAAACAAAGAGAAATTAAATTTCATCAAACAGAAGAGTAAATGGGAATTGGGGTTGAATCAGATACAAATAGAAAAATAAAATGAACAATTAAAGCAAGAAATAGAGAATCGAAATGGTAAAATGAGATCTCAGGACCCAGAGACTAGAAAACCAAGTCTAGATCTCAATGCCTTCCTAGATCCAACAAGAACAATAGCAAGGGAATTGTAAATTGCAAAGAAAAGTAGATGAGAAGCAAGTAACCGAAATGGAAATTTAATTGCAGTGAACATAAACAGAGAGATCCAAGATTGAGATTGAAACAGAATTTCTTCAATTCTCCAACCCAAGATCCAAGACAAGTGTAATTGAAATTGAAAGCAATTAAACTAAGAAAATAAAGATCACTCAAGCTCCCAAAACCAAGAAGAAAACTCTCTAAAAACTAAAAAAAGGAAGCTCCACCGGCTAAATTGAATTCTAGCCTATTTATACACTTTCTTCAAATGATCTTCAAGCCTTGAGTTGGGCCTTTGCTCTTGGTGGATTTGGGTTGAAAGAGGCCTTGGTTAATTGCTCTTGAAGTTTGGAGAGAAACCCAAGTGAACCAATTGAACCGGATTTGAATTTTTGCAAAGTTGGATTCAAAGTTAGCCTCAAAGTTAGGGGTCTAACTTTGAAGCCAACTTTTCATATCAGCAAACCACATTTCCTGATGCCAACGTTGGTGCCAAAGTTAGGGGGCTAACTTCAGCGCCAACGTTGGCCCCTCCTTATGCATAAATGGCGCCAACGTTAGCCTCCAAGTTAGGGGGCTAACGTTGGCGCAAACTTTGGCCACCCCTGGGATAAAATTCTCATGCCAACGTTAGCCTCCAAGTTAGGGGGCTAACGTTGGCGCAAACTTTGGCTACCCTGGGTGAGAATTGTCATGCCAACGTTAGCCTCCAAGTTAGGGGGCTAACGTTGGCGCAAACTTTGAGTGCCCAGGGAAGAAATTTCAACTTCTCACGTTAGCCTTCAAGTTAGGGGGCTAACTTTGAGGCTAACTTTTCACCAAAAGTTTGTGCCAAAGTTTGAGGGCTAACTTCAACTCCAACTTTATGTTTCCTGATTCAATTTCACTTGTTTCATTGTCTCCTCTTTGCTTCTAGCCATTCCTTCTTACTTCCACTTTTCTCCAAGCTTTCTTCACCTATCATAAATTAACCAAACACATCAAAGCTATGCTCAAAATCATGAGATGTTCATTCTATCCTAATATGCACCAATTATGGCATCAAACCTCATGAAATTGCCTTAATTTATCTATGATTGATTCAATCAAAGGAAGCATGAAAATCTACCTAAATTGGCTTGCTTGTAGCTCAAGAAAGTGCATAATTCAATTAAAAACAAAAGAAAAAGGCTAGTAAAACTAGGCTAAGATGACTTGTCATCAAATAAGGATCTCTTGGTGATGTATTAACAAAAACAGTTAATAAAAACAATCATTAAAAACAAGAAAATGACTCAAACAAAAGGAAAACTAAAATTGTCTAACTAAATGAAAGATAACATTGCAAAGGCATTATGATTATGCAGACAAGTGGTGTTGCTGGATATTTTGCATAAAAAATATAAGTGGCACACCAAACATAGAATCTTAGTGTATCACTTCCATGTAAAATTGATGCAATCATCCAAAGAGATTGAAAACAAATTGTTGTAGGGCAACACCAAACTTAGAATGTGATCATATGCCAATTTATTGAAATTTAAACACAGCGAAGAAAGAGAATAAACCAAACAGTGAAATGAAATGTTACCTAAGGTTGGGTTGCCTCCCAACAAGCGCTCTTTTAGTGTCATTAGCTTGACATATTGTTCTTCACTTTCTTCCTCTTCTTCTAGTTTGTTAAGAGGTATGACCTCAAGGGGGGAGAAGATTCAGCTACTGTCCCCTTTCTTGGCCTTTCCTCAGCAAGCTTCCTTTTGCAAATGGCTTGATTGATCTTGCTTGCTGGATCAGGGACAGGATTGGTGCTCTTGTTAGTTGCCTTCACTTCTTTGGATTCAAGTCTTGGTGGTTGTGTGATTGTTGGAGTCTTCTCTTCATCAAGAGTCTTTTGAATTGGTGGTTCCATGAGTCCTTCTTCTATGCAACTCTCTGCCTCACTTGAGTATGTACTTCCTTGATTGTCCTCCTCACTTTCTTGTTCTTCCACTTCCTCCTTTGCACTCAACATTTGACTTAATAGCTTTTTCATTGAGGAGGTTTGTTGATCTTCCCAACATTTCGTCATCTCCTCTTCATATCTTTTAATCTCAGATTCAATTGTTGAGACTTTTTGGTCCAGGGGAGTTTGAGGAGGTTGTGAGTGTTCAGGTTCTCTTGTCATCTCAAGTGCAGTTTCAGGTTCAAATATTTCCACCACCTCTTCCTCCTTCACTAAAAATTCACTTGACTCAGTAGCATCTTCCTCTTGTTTTTCCTCCTTCTTCGTTGCACTCACCAATTGATAAAAAATAATTTTAAAAAAATAAAAAATTTTAAAAAAATAAATTTCATATTTTTGAATTTTTAAATTATATTATTAAATGTTTTTTATTTAAATAATAAAAAAATAAAGTCCAGCAATATCTAGTAAACAACATATTTGTAAATTTATTATTTTTATAATATTTAAACTAAAAAAATATTTTTTTCTAATTGTTAAAAATAAAAAATTCTAAAAATATACAAAAAATAAAAAACTTAAAATTTTAAATTTTTTAAGTTAATTTATTCTTAATTTGTGAACAAGTGCAGCAAAAAAAGTCAACTGTCTAGGTGTAGCATTATCCGGGGAATAAAAAATAAAAAATATTTTAAAAAAATAATAAAATTATTTAAAAAACTAAATTACTTATTTTTGAATTTTTAAATTATATTATTAAATGTTTTTATTTAAACTATAAAAAAAGTCCAACAATATCTAGTAAACAACAGATCTGTAAATTTATTAATTTTTTTAATTTTTAAACAAAAAAATATGTTTTTCTAATTGTAAAAAAATAAAAATTCCAAAAATATCCAAAAAAAACTTAAAATTTTAAATTTTTTAAATTAATTTATTCTTTATTTGTGAACAAGTGCAGCAAAAAAAGTCAACTGTCTAGGTGTAGCATTATCCGGGGAATAAAAATAAAAAATATTTTTAAAAAATAATAAAATTATTTAAAAAACTAATTAATTATTTTTGAATTTTTAAATTATATTATTAAATGTTTTTTATTTAAATAATAAAAAAAGTCTAGCAATATCTAGTAAACAACAGATCTGTAAATTTATTATTTTTTAATATTTAAACTAAAAATTTTTTTTCTAATTGTAAAAAAATAAAAAATTCCAAAAATATCAAAAAAATTAAAAAATTAAAATTTTAAATTTTTTAAATTAATTTATTCTTAATTTGTGAACAAGTGCAGCAAAAAAAGTCAACTGTCTAGGTGTAGCATTATCCGGAGAATAAAAAATAAAAAATATTTTTAAAAATAATAACAATTTTAAAAAACAAAATTACTTATTTTTGAATTTTTAAATTATATTATTAAATGTTTTTTATTTAAATTATAAAAAAAGTCTAGCAATTTCTAGTAGACAACAGATCTATAAATTTATTATTTTTTTATATTTAAACTAAAATTTTTTTCTAACTGTAAAAAAATAAAAAATTCCAAAAATATCCAAAAAAATTAAAATTTTAAATTTTTTAAATTAATTTATTCTTAATTTGTGAACAAGTGCAGCAAAAAAAGTCAACTGTCTAGGTGTAGCATTATCCGGGGAATAAAAAATAAAAAATATTTTTAAAAATAATAAAAAATTTTAAAAAACTAAATTTCTTATTTTTGAATTTTTAAATTATATTATTAAATGTTTTTTATTTAAATTATAAAAAAAAAAGTCCAGTAATATCTAGTGAATAACAGATCTGTAAATTTATTTCTTTTAATATTTAAACTATAAAATATTTTTTTCTTATTTTAAAAAAATAAAAAATTCCAAAAATATCCAAAAAATAAAAAAATTAAAATTTGAAATTTTTTAAATTAATTTATTCTTAATTTGTGAACAAGTGCAGCAAAAAAAAGTCAACTATTTGGGTGTAGCATTATCCCATGAATAACAAATAAAAAATAATTTTAAAAAAATTAAAAATTTTAAAAAAATAAATTTCTTATTTTTGAATTTTTAAATTATATTATTAAATGTTTTTTATTTAAATAATAAAAAATAAAGTCCAGCAATATCTAGTAAACAACAAATTTGTAAATTTATTTTTTTTTAAATAAAAAATATTTTTTCTAATTGTAAAAAAATAAAAAATTCCAAATATATCCAAAAAGTAAAAAAATTAAAATTTCAAAGTTTTTTAAATTAATTTATTCTTAATTTGTGAACAAGTGCAGCAGAAAAAGTCAACTGTCTAGGTGTAGCATTATCCGGGGAATAAAAAATAAAAAATATTTTTAAAAATAATAAAAATTTTAAAAAACTAAATTTCTTATTTTTGATTTTTAAATTATATTATTAAATGTTTTTTATTTAAATTATAAAAAAATAATGTCTAGTAATATCTAGTGAATAACAGATCTATAAATTTATTATTTTTTTAATTTTTAAAATAAAAAATATTTTTTCTAATTGTAAAAAAATAAAAATTCCAAAAATATCGAAAAAATAAAAAAATTAAATTTGAAATTTTTTAAATTAATTTATTCTTAATTTGTGAACAAGTGCAGCAAAAAATGTCAACTGTCTATATGTAGCATTATCTGGTGAATAAAAAAATAAAAAATATTTTTAAAAAATAATAAAATTATTTAAAAAACTAAATTACTTATTTTTGAATTTTTAAATTATATTATTAAATGTTTTTTATTTAAATTATAAAAAAAGTACAGCAATATCTAGTAAATAACAGATTTGTAAATTTATTATTTTTTAATTTTTAAAATAAAAAGATAAAAAATTCCAAAAATATCCAAAAAATAAAAAAATTAAAATTTGAAATTTTTTAAATTAATTTATTCTTAATTTGTGAACAAGTGCAGCAAAAAAGGTCAACTATTTGGGTGTAGCATTATCCCGTGAATAAAAAATAAAAAATAATTTTAAAAAAATAAAAATTTTAAAAAAATAAATTTCATATTTTTGAATTTTTAAATTATATTATTAAATGTTTTTTATTTAAATAATAAAAAAATAAAGTCCAGCAATATCTAGTAAACAACATATTTGTAAATTTATTATTTTTATAATATTTAAACTAAAAAATATTTTTTCTAATTGTTAAAAAATAAAAAATTCTAAAAATATACAAAAAATAAAAAACTTAAAATTTTAAATTTTTTAAATTAATTTATTCTTAATTTGTGAACAAGTGCAACAAAAAAAAGTCAACTGTCTAGGTGTAGCATTATCCGGGGAATAAAAAATAAAAAATATTTTAAAAAAATAATAAAATTATTTAAAAAACTAAATTACTTATTTTTGAATTTTTAAATTATATTATTAAATGTTTTTATTTAAACTATAAAAAAAGTCCAGCAATATCTAGTAAACAACAGATCTGTAAATTTATTAATTTTTTAATTTTTAAACAAAAAGATATTTTTTTCTAATTGTAAAAAAATAAAAATTCCAAAAATATCCAAAAAAAACTTAAAATTTTAAATTTTTTAAATTAATTTATTCTTTATTTGTGAACAAGTGCAGCAAAAAAAGTCAATTGTCTAGGTGTAGCATTATCCGGGGAATAAAAAATAAAAAATATTTTTAAAAAATAATAAAATTATTTAAAAAACTAAATTAATTATTTTTGAATTTTTAAATTATATTATTAAATGTTTTTTATTTAAATAATAAAAAAAGTCTAGCAATATCTAGTAAACAACAGATCTGTAAATTTATTATTTTTTAATATTTAAACTAAAAAATTTTTTTCTAATTGTAAAAAAATAAAAAATTCCAAAAATATCAAAAAAATTAAAAAATTAAAATTTTAAATTTTTTAAATTAATTTATTCTTAATTTGTGAACAAGTGCAGCAAAAAAAGTCAACTGTCTAGGTGTAGCATTATCCGGAGAATAAAAAATAAAAAATATTTTTAAAAATAATAACAATTTTTAAAAAACAAAATTACTTATTTTTTAATTTTTAAATTATATTATTAAATGTTTTTTATTTAAATTATAAAAAAAGTCTAGCAATTTCTAGTAAACAACAGATCTATAAATTTATTATTTTTTTATATTTAAACTAAATATTTTTTTCTAATTGTAAAAAAATAAAAAATTCCAAAAATATTCAAAAAAAAATTAAAATTTTAAATGTTTTAAATTAATTTATTCTTAATTTGTGAACAAGTGCAGCAAAAAAAGTCAACTGTCTAGGTGTAGCATTATCCGGGGAATAAAAAATAAAAAATATTTTTAAAAATAATAAAAAATTTTAAAAAACTAAATTTCTTATTTTTGAATTTTTAAATTATATTATTAAATGTTTTTTATTTAAATTATAAAAAAAAAGTCCAGTAATATCTAGTGAATAACAGATCTGTAAATTTATTTCTTTTAATATTTAAACTATAAAATATTTTTTCTTATTTTAAAAAAATAAAAAATTCCAAAAATATCAAAAAAATAAAAAAATTAAAATTTTAAATTTTTTAAATTAATTTATTCTTAATTTGTGAACAAGTGCAGCAAAAAAAGTCAATTGTCTAAGTGTAACATTATCCGGGGAATAAAAAATAAAAAATATTTTTAAAAAATAATAAAAAATTTTAAAAACTAAATTACTTATTTTTGAATTTTTAAATTATATTATTAAATGTGTTTTATTTAAATAATAAAAAAAGTCCAGCAATATCTAATAAACATTAGATCTGCAAATTTATAATTTTTTAATTTTAAAATAAAAAATATTTTTTTCTAATTGTAAAAAAATAAAAAATTCTAAAAATATCCAAAAAATAAAAAACTTAAAATTTTAAATTTTTTAAATTAATTTATTCTTAATTTGTGAACAAGTGCAGCAAAAAAAGGCAACTGTCTAGGTGTAGCATTATCCGGGGAATAAAAAATAAAAAATATTTTTAAAAAATAATAAAATAAAAATAAAAAACTAAATTACTTATTTTTGAATTTTTAAATTATATTATTAAATGTTTTTTATTTAAATAATAAAAAAATAAAGTCCAGCAATATCTGGTAAACAACAGATCTGTAAATTTATTATTTTTTAATATTTAAACTAAAATTTTTTTCTAATTGTAAAAAAATAAAAAATTCCAAAAATATCAAAAAATAAAAAAATTAAAATTTTAAATTTTTTAAATTAATTTATTCTTAATTTGTGAACAAGTGCAGCAAAAAAAGTCAATTGTCTAGGTGTAACATTATCCGGGGAATAAAAAATAAAAAATATTTTTAAAAAATAATAAAAAATTTTAAAAACTAAATTACTTATTTTTGAATTTTTAAATTATATTATTAAATGTGTTTTATTTAAAAAATAAAAAAAGTCCAGCAATATCTAATAAACATTAGATCTGTAAATTTATAATTTTTTAATTTTAAAATAAAAAAATATTTTTTCTAATTGTAAAAAAATAAAAAATTCTATAAATATCCAAAAAATAAAAAACTTAAGATTTTAAATTTTTTAAATTAATTTATTCTTAATTTGTGAACAAGTGCAGCAAAAAAAGTCAACTGTCTAGGTGTAGCATTATCCGGGGAATAAAAAATAAAAAATATTTTTAAAAAATAATATTATTATTTAAAAAACTAAATTACTTATTTTTGAATTTTTAAATTATATTATTAAATGTTTTTTATTTAAATTATAAAAAAAGTCCAGTAATATCTAGTAAACAATAGATCCGTAAATTTATTATTTTTTTAATTTTAAAATAAAAAAATATTTTTTTCTAATTGTAAAAAAATAAAAAATTCCAAAAATATCCAAAAAATAAAAAAATTAAAATTTGAAATTTTTTAAATTAATTTATTCTTAATTTGTGAACAAGTGCAGCAAAAAAAGTCAACTATTTGGGTGTAGCATTATCCCGTGAATAAAAAATAAAAAATAATTTTAAAAAAATTAAAAATTTTAAAAAATTAAATTTCTTATTTTTGAATTTTTAAATTATATTATTAAATGTTTTTTATTTAAATAATAAAAAAATAAAGTCCAGCAATATCTAGTAAACAACATATTTGTAAATTTATTATTTTTATAATATTTAAACTAAAAAAATAATTTTCTAATTGTTAAAAAATAAAAATTCTAAAAATATACAAAAAATAAAAAACTTAAAATTTTAAATTTTTAAATTAATTTATTCTTAATTTGTGAACAAGTGCAACAAAAAAAAGTCAACTGTCTAGGTGTAGCATTATCCGGGGAATAAAAAATAAAAAATATTTTAAAAAAATAATAAAATTATTTAAAAAACTAAATTACTTATTTTTGAATTTTTAAATTATATTATTAAATGTTTTTATTTAAACTATAAAAAAAAGTCCAGCAATATCTAGTAAACAACAGATCTGTAAATTTATTATTTTTTAATATTTAAACTAAAAATTTTTTTCTAATTGTAAAAAAATAAAAAATTCCAAAAATATCAAAAAAATTAAAAAATTAAAATTTTAAATTTTTTAAATTAATTTATTCTTAATTTGTGAACAAGTGCAGCAAAAAAAGTCAACTGTCTAGGTGTAGCATTATCCGGAGAATAAAAAATAAAAAATATTTTTAAAAATAATAACAATTTTTAAAAAACAAAATTACTTATTTTTTAATTTTTAAATTATATTATTAAATGTTTTTTATTTAAATTATAAAAAAAGTCTAGCAATTTCTAGTAAACAACAGATCTATAAATTTATTATTTTTTTTATATTTAAACTAAAAATTTTTTTCTAATTGTAAAAAAATAAAAAATTCCAAAAATATCCAAAAAAAATTAAAATTTTAAATTTTTTAAATTAATTTATTCTTAATTTGTGAACAAGTGCAGCAAAAAAAGTCAACTGTCTAGGTGTAGCATTATCCGGGGAATAAAAAATAAAAAATATTTTTAAAAATAATAAAAAATTTTAAAAAACTAAATTTCTTATTTTTGAATTTTTAAATTATATTATTAAATGTTTTTTATTTAAATTATAAAAAAATAAAGTCCAGTAATATCTAGTGAATAACAGATCTGTAAATTTATTATTTTTTTAATATTT